>NW_027098360.1:0-25322 GCF_019320115.1 Miscanthus floridulus | reverse complement strand
TGCTAGATCCAAGCCTCACCAAGATAAAGTCATTTGAAAGCAACAAAGAGAATATTAAGGTACTTGAAGCATACACAAAATGTTGGATTGTGGTATCCCAAAGGAGCAAGATTTGAGTTGATTGGATATTCGGACTCCAATTATGCGGGATGCAAAGTTGAGCGAAAGAGCACATCGGGCACATGTCAGCTATTGGGAAGATCACTTGTGTCTTGGTCATCAAAGAAACAAAATAGTGTAGCACTTTCAACCGTCGAAGCGGAGTACATTTCGGCCGAAAGTTGTTGTGCTCAATTACTTTGGATGAAGGCTACTTTGAGTGATTTTGGAATCAAATTCAAGCAAGTGCCATTGCTATGTGACAATGAGAGTGCCGTCAAACTCCCAACAACCCGGTTCAAAACTCAAGAGCAAAGCATATTGATGTCCGCCATCATTTCATAAGAGATCACCAACAAAAAGGGGACATTTGCATTGAGAGTGTGGGCACCGAAGATCAACTTACCGATATCTTCACCAATCCACTTGATGAAAAGAGGTTTTGCAAGCTAAGGAATGAATTGAACATACTTGACTTCTCCAATATGTGTTGATGCACCCCCAATTTATATGACATGCCTCTCCTTTGAGCAATCCAAGCTAAAAGTTGATTGGCATGGCATACATCCTTGCTAAGGACATGATTAGTGCATCTAGACATATTTCACATTTGAATAGGCTCATTCATGAAAATCAAAATAAATTTGATGCTTGTATGGTACAACCATTGCTTGTATGCTTGAAATGATCTAGTGGTACCATATGACATGTTTGTGGGCTTGTAAACCTAGTGTTTGATCTATAAAATGAGCTATAAGTGTTTAACTCAACATGGTACAAGATAACCCTTATTTAGAGGTGTGAAGAAGCTTGTCCTTGGATCAAACCGAGTTAAATAACTTTTACAAGTAATCTAGATTGAACCAATTTGGAAAAATGATCCTCATTTCACATGGTTTCACCCCAACCTATCTATAATTTGAGCTCACCTTTTATGCTAATTGTTGACAAAGGGGGAGAGAAAATCACAAAGATAATAAGATAGGAGGAGTGAACAAATGAAATGACATTGTAAAGGGATAAAAAATGTAAGGGGATTAATAAAAAATGCACATAAATAGGGGGAGCAAGCTCATAAACTTGTATGATGCATTTGAATGTGCATTTCATATATTTGCTTACATAGCACAAGTTCTAAATTTCTATATCCATGCTTGTGTGGTGTATGCTAGTTGTAGGTTTGAATGTTGAAATGAAAAACTAGCATGCATAGGCTAAAGTAACTAGACTTATGTTTATTCTGTGGAAACTAGACCCTTGCTTGTAATGTTGATCTCATGGGGTATTCTAGTTTTTGTATATGTCTAGTTACTAATGGTGCTAAGGATGGTATATTGGTGCACTCCGATTGGTATCACGCTTCAAAGGTCCATCTCTTATACCTTAGTATTATTTGGTAGAAATTGACTCCTATATTTCCTATCTAAGCATATGTGCAAGCTACAATCCAAACTCTTAGCACATATATAGGGGGAGCAATTGCTACAATTTGGAGTTCATGAAACTTGTCCATATTCTTTTACACATGGTAAATATGCTTGGGCAAGCAACGTGAATTCAATTAAATCTCAATTCATATCTTTGTGAAAGGGTTGTCATCAATTACCAAAAAGGGGGTGATTGAAAGCTCTAGTTTGGTTTTGGTTAATTGATGAAACCCTAAGTGCTAACCTAGTTTATCAAAGTGATTATGAAATAGGTAGCACTACTCCAAGTGATGAAGCAATGGCAAAGATCATGACGATGGTGATGGCATGGTAATGATAAAATGCTTAAACTTGGAAAAGAAGAAAGAAAAAACAAAAGGCTCAAGGCAAAGGTAAAATTATAGGAGCCATTTTATTTCGGTGATCAAGACACTTAGCGAGTGTGATCACATTTAGGATCGATAGCCGTACTATTAAGAGGGGTGGAACTTGTATCGAAATGCGGTTATCAAAGTGCCACTAGATGCTCTAACTCATTGCATATGTATTTAGGATCTAGTGGAGTGCTAACACCCTTGACAAAGTTTGTGAAAATATGCTAACACGTGTGCACAAGGTGATACACTTGGTGGTTGGCACAATTGAGCAAGAGTGAAGAAGATAGAGTTGAAAAGGAGTTAGTCACGCTGGTTACAGAGTGACCAGACGCGTCTGGTATGGTGACTGGACACGTCCGGTATTTGGCGATGAACTCAGCGACCAGACACGTCCGGTCGCCACACCGAACACGTCCGGTGTGAATCAGCAAACACTGTGCTCAACAGATCAGTTGATCGGACGCTGGCAGCGTCTGGTCCGGTGTGACCGGACGCATCCGGTTGTCCGTGGGTGCTTACTGTACTCGACTGGACGCTGAGCTCAGCGTTCGGTCAGTTTTTAACTGACGCGTCCGATCGACCCTAGAGGCTTACTAGACTCGACCGGACGCAGTGGCTCAGCGTCCGGTCATTTGTGTTTGTGCGTCCGGTATGAACGTCTGGTCGTCGACAGAATGGGCAGCAACGGCTGGGTTGGTTTGAACTGGACACATGGCAGTCTGGGAGCTACCGAACACGTCCGGTATTCACGGTCGGAGCGTCCGGTGCTTTCTGACCGGAGCGTCCGGTCGATGCGCAGTCAGCCAAATATTTGAGCCAACGGCTCTATTTCATGGGGGGCTTCTATTTAAGCCCCATGGTCGGCTCAAGCTCACTCTCTTGCACATTTTCATTGACAAAGCAACCTTGTGAGCTTAGCCAAAGCCCTCCCACTCATCTCCATCATTGATCCATCATCTTTGTGAGATTGGAAGAGAATCCAAGTGCATTGCTCGAGTGATTGCATCTAGAGGCACTTGGTATTCGTGTTGCGCTACGGATTTCGCTTGTTACTCTTGGTAGTTGCCACCACCTAGACGGCTCGGTGCAACGGTGGAGGATCGGCACGAGTTGGTGATTGTTCGTGGCCGTCTCCGGTGATTGTGAGGAGAGTTGTACCTTCCCCGGCGGAGTATCGAAAGATAACTCTAGTAAATTACTCGTATCATTGAGTTACCTCACTTGTGGGTAGGTTCTTGCGGTGTCCATTTGTGTGGACGAGGTTTGTGCAACACCTCTTAGCCGCCGAACCACCAAGTGTTGGTCGACACAACGGGGACGTAGCGTGTTGGCAAGCACGTGAACCTCGGGAGAAAATCGGTTGTCTCTTGCCCTTTGATATTCTCCCGGTGATTGATTTTATCTTCATCTTGTGATTGGTTTATCCCTCTACACGGCGGTATAATCACCCTACTTACTCTTTTATATTCTTGCAAACTAGTTGTGGCAAGCTCTTTAGTGTAATTAGAATTGAGAGCTTGATTTGTTATTTAAGTTCATCTAGTTGAGCTCTTTAGTGTAGCAAGATTGAGAGCTCTTAGTGAGTAGTATCATAGCAAGTTGTGTGTCTAGTAATCATTGCAACTAGAATTGTTGGATAGGTGGCTTGCAACCCTTGTAGAGCTAGAGCAAGTTTATATTTCGCTATTTGTCTTACTAATCAAATTGCTCTAGTTGATTTGTAGAATTTTAAATAGGCTATTCACCCCCCTCTAGCCATATTAGGACCTTTCACCGCTGTCGCGCCACCATGCATGCGCGTGACACAGGCATTTGGCCGCGCCAGGGCAATAGGCGCGGCCAAAAGTGTTAGTTTAAAAAAAACCGACAATGTTAGATTTAAAATTAGATTAAAAAAAGTGTTAAAATTTAAAAAAATCTTATAATTTTGGTTGGACAAAAATTAGAAGCCAACCAAGCAGTCTATAAAGAGCATCTCCAATTGTATAACGAAAAACTCCAAAAAATTTGGTTTTGCAACTTTCTAATAAATGTTTGAAGAAAAATTAATCTCATAAAAAATAAAAATTGATCTTCAATATAAAAAAGCAAAGACAACGAGCTCACTTAACTTTTTGGTCACCCCAGTGTCACACCGATATCGTTGCCATTGCCACCGCGGTTTCTAGAAATCTATGAAAAAACACTCTAAATCCATGATTTGAGAGTAGTTTTCAACAAAACGTCCTGGTTCTACCATGTGCTGTGGTGAAGTTTAAAGTTCCTTAACAGGAACATGCTAAAAAAGAATAAGGTGTTTAGTAATCGATAATCTTTCAAAAGCACTCAAACCCAGATCAAAATTGACAAACGCGATTGTAACCCGCTACGTAGAACCTTGCATGAAACAGCAGACTAATAACCAGCGCCGCGACGTGAACACGCCACAGAGGCATGGCCTTGTTCCTTGAATAATATTTGTTACGAAAACTAACTATAGATGCTCAGCATGTTCGTTGGTTGGTTTCGGCCAGGGCTTATCAACCAGCCAACAGTATTTTTCTTTCACAACAACCAGTATCCCGCCAGGCTTATCAGCCTAGAAACTAACCAGCGACCAGACACGCTGTTGATGCTTTGCTAGGCAATGCAGAGTAGCGGCTTAAGAGCATCTCCAGCAGTAGGAGAAAACTCCAACCCCCAAAACTAGTTATCGGAGGAGATATAGGCCCTGTTCGCTTCTCTTATAATCCCTCTTTTTCAGCTTGTTTTTTCAGCCGGAACAGTGTTTTTCTCTCACAACAAATCAGCCGAAATAGTGTTTCGTCTTATTTTTCCAGCGAAAGTGAACGGAGCCGTAAAACATGTTTTGAGGCTCCGAAGGTATTCTCTCTGGAATGAGAAAATCCAATCCCCAATGAGAAAATAGTGGATTGGAGGAGAAGAGATCTTCCTTTTATTTGATAGGTGGGCCGGCTATGATTTGAGGGATTAAGAATTTTTTTTCTATTAGAGTTGAGTTTGGAAACTGCTGGAGCTATAGGATCTCCAAAATAATAGTTTTTTTTTCTCATTGGGGGTTAGACAAGGGGGACTACTGGAGATGCTGTTACAACAAGAGTAGTGTGTTATAGTCGTAGTAGTTCTCAAGGAATTTAACATTGCAAAGTACAAGCTGTTTGGTGCAGAGAAATGTAACGCAAACGTAAATGATAATAAGCTGCGGACGTTACCGGCGGGATTTACGTTTGAACTAATTCAATTTACGTTTCCGTTACTTTGGAACAAACCAAACAGCACGGTAGTGGTCAGATGCTATGTGCCTATGTCTACAATAATTCAGACCACAAAGGCATAATAACAGCCTTAACAAAACCTGAGGCAATTTTGAAAGACATTTTTGCTCTCTCAAATTGGAGATTTTCCTGCAAAATTGCACCTGCAAGCACACAAGATACAAGCTACGTAACCACCTTGAAGTTAACAGCATCCCTTACAGTTCGGATACCGGTAAGGTGTATTTAGTTAAGTATCACCTCAAGCAGGTGCAACAAAGCAAAAAAAGACAGAAGACAAATCTCCTACAGCATTGTTAGCATGTAGCACGCAGCTCAAAAGGGCGAACGCTGTTTGAAGATCTTGTATTTTCATCAGTCCGTGAGAGGACTGCAGCAAATTTGTTGAGTGCCCTTGCCCGAGCCCTTCTGATCCTGAGGCAGGCCTCTCCTCTTCAAACAAATCCTTCAAGTCTCTGAAAAGCGAAATCCACTTTACTTACAGAGCAAAAGAACCACAGTCTAGCTGCAATGAAAGATCCCACGCTAATTTGTACGAGTCACCAGCTGCTCATCTTCTCTGAGCTGCTCCGCGGCAGATAGTAGCAGGTCCACACCATCATAATTCCAACTTTGCAGTCCTGCATCGTCCTTCTGGTGTTGTTTCAGCGTCCTCTCATACTGTCTCATCCCCTCTTTTGCTCTCTCCACGCTACACGATGAGCAATACCAATGCCCCTTGGGTATCGAAGTACGGCGAGGTGTAATGCAGTAGAGATGGTAAGCCCTCGTCGCAGCCATCGCACAGGATGGTCAGATCATCATCTTTGTCAGACAGACAACTCGGCAAAGGCAAGATGGGCAGTACCAGCACGGTTGGTCCCGCTGGACATTGCTTGAAATCTGCTTGGACTTCAGGCACCGAATGTGGTAGTACTTGTATAGGCAGTGGACGTGGCCGCATATCAAGAACCTCTTCTCATCCTCTTCAGTATCTCCACATATCTTGCATGAGTAACATGTATCAATCTCTGGCAGTTCTGGGTCAGAGAAGGAGTCCACACTGGAAATGACCATTGCTCTTGAGTTATCATTAGGTGCATCTTCACATTTTGGAGACCTGCAGGCCGCCAGTCTATCGCAGACAACACAATTTTCATGCAAGCAATTTGGATAGTAATGGGCTAAGACCATGTCTCCTTCAACTGGTTCCTTAGAGCCAGCGCTGCAGTTTTTACAACACCACCTTCCAGTTGAAATGGATGAATCAGTAGCCTCAATGCATGAAATGTGGCAAGGTAGCATGCACCTATAACATTTGAGAATGCTACCGGCTCTTGCTTCTTTTCCACATTGGTTGCAGATACTGTCTTTATATACATCAGAAAGATCAGAAGGCCCAGGTTCATCCAATTGGTTAAAGCCTTGTGAGGTCAAGGGTACCAATGCATTTGATTGAACTAGGTTTTTGGGTTCAGACCTGGCCACCACAGCTCCCTGCAATAGAGGTAGCGCAATATTGAACAAAGTGAGGAAATGCATAATTTAAACAGAAGAGCCAATAAAGCAAAACGTTGACAACAAAGCACTCACATTGAGCTCACCATCATCTGATCCTCTCTCTCTTCCAACCTAGAAAATTTAATATCAGATTCCAAATTTCAGTGCCAATGTATATACCAACTACACAACTGAACAAATTAAATGCAAATATATCTGATATTCAAGGCATTCTTATTAGAACTAAAAAGCAAAAAAACGAAGGTCAATCAGAAAGTTTACAACAACAACAACAACAACAAAGCCTTTAAGTCCCAAACAAGTTGGGGTAGGCTAGAGTTGAAACCCAACAGAAGCAATCAAGGTTCAGGCACGTGAATAGCTGTCTTCCAAGCACTCCTATCTAAGGCTAAGTCTTTAGGTATATTCCATCATTTCAAGTCTCCTTTTATTGCCTCTACCCAAGTCAACTTCGGTCTTCCTCTGCCTCTCTTCACGTTACCATCTCAACCGGTGTTGGACAAGCTTTTCTTCAATTGGCGCTACCCCTAATCTCTCACGTATATCATCGTTCCGAACTCGATCCCTTCTTGTATGACCGCAAATCTAACGCAACATACGCATTTCCGCGACACTTAGCTGTTGAATATGTCGTCTTTTCGTAGGTCAACATTCTGCACCATACAACATAGCAGGTCTAATCGCCGTTCTATAAAACTTGCCTTTTAGCTTCTGTGGTACCCTTTTGTCACATAGGACACCAGACGCTTGCCGCCACTTCATCCACCCTGCTTTGATTCTATGGCTAACATCTTCATCAATATCCCCGTCCCTCTGTAGCATTGATCCTAAATATCGAAAGGTATCCTTCCTAGGCACTACTTGACCTTCCAAACTAACATCTTCCTCCTCCCGAGTAGTAGTGCCGAAGTCACATCTCATATACTCAGTTTTAGTTCTACTAAGTCTAAAACCTTTGGACTCCAAAGTCTCCCGCCATAACTCCAGTTTCTGATTCACTCCTGTCCGGCTTTCATCAACTAGCACTACATCGTCCGCGAAAAGCATACACCAAGGGATGTCCCCTTGTATGTCCCTTGTGACCTCATCCATCACTAAAGCAAACAAATAAGGGCTCAAAGCTGACCCTTGATGTAGTCCTATCCTAATCGGGAAGTCATCTGTGTCTCCATCACTTGTTCGAACTCTAGTCACAACATTGCTGTACATGTCCTTAATGAGCCCAACGTACTTCGTTGGGACTTTATGTTTGTTCAAAGCCCACCACATAACATTCCTTGGTATTTTATCATAAGCCTTCTCCAAGTCAATAAAAACCATGTGTAGGTCCTTCTTCTTCTCCCTATTCCGCTCCATAACTTGTCTTATTAAGAAAATGGCTTCCATGGTTGACCTTCCGGGCATGAAACCAAATTGGTTCATAGAGACCCGCGTTATTGCTCTCAAGCGATGCTCGATAACTCTCTCCCATAGCTTCATAGTATGACTCATCAACTTAATTCTCCGGTAATTTGTACAACTTTGAATATCCCCTTTATTCTTGTAGATCGGTACCAATATACTTCTCCTCCACTCATCAGGCATCTTGTTCGATCGAAAAATATGGTTGAACAGCTTGGTTAACCATACTACAGTTATGTCCCCGAGGTGTCGGGATCAGAAAGTTTAGGGGAAAATTTTGAGACATTGAGAATTCAAATAAACTCAGGTATCAAGCACTTGCCAGCTTTTCGTAGGAGTCCTCTGTGAGGCTTGATAGATTATTTGCTAGGTGAATAATATCTTGACCAGCCACTTTAAGATCTTCCCATAACTGCAACAATATAAAAATGACGATTAACAAACCACTATGAAAAAATTTATAAAATATATACCCACCAAAAAATGTCTGCTCAGCATAGGTAAAAATAGCAGTGCTGAAACACAATGTTTACAAATGCAGAAAATAAAATAAATTGTGTATCTGAACTTTTTCTCGAACAATGCAAGAGAGCTGTGTGTCACATTAAGACAAAGAAGTACATAATGTACAAAAACAAGGGGGAGGCTTGCCCCCCCCCCCCCCCCCCCCCCCTTCCCACCCACCCACAACACACACCACTCAAAACTCACAAAAAGAAAAATTCACCATGGCCAACAAACCACACTACAACTAAGGGCCTTGAAACCGAGATTGTGTACCTGAACTACAGAGATATATATATCAAAGAAAACCACTATATAATGTAAGATCTAGGTACTGGACGCATGTGCGCAACAACACTACGTTTGCAATTTAATAGGAGTCTAAAATTTCAAAACACATGACACAAAACTAGAAGAAATATCAACCCAAAAGTCATGAAGTTGGTACCAGTTTCAGATCATGCACGAATAATTCAGGTTCATGCCCATAATTTCCATTTTTCATCCTTGAATCAATCAGACCAAAATCAAAATATCTAGTTCTTTCCCCATCTTGATGTACAGTTCTGCAGAGTACAGTGCACAACAAAGCAAAGTTCTCCGATCTTAAAATGTCCATAAGAATATTCTGGCACCTAGCAGTGTTCGCATTCACTGTTTTATCACGATCCATTTCCATTTTGTCAGCTACCTGATATAAGCCCAGAAAAAGATTACTGAAGATGATATCATGATGATTTATCCTTTAAATATATTATTACAGCTACAGTATTATGAAAAGAGGTGTTGATGACCTACCGTTTTATCCAAAGAGTATGTAGCATATGATAATTCATTGTTCTATAGATTACTAAATGCTAACATAATATAACAATGCAAGAATGTCTGTGATTTTCACACTTACTGTGCCAAATTCAGCACAACCATAGAGAAGAGCATCGCGGATGCATGTCCCAATTCCAGCATCCTCTTGTACATCAGGCAAATGCATTAGTCTACCCAACACATATCTCCAGCAGTCACTAATTCCAAAGTCACTTCTTTGTTCCTCCAACTTGGTTGTGTCACCACATAATCCATTCCCATGAGGTCCTTCTTCCATCATTGGCTGCACAATGAACACTTTTTAGTACTTAACACGTTAGTCCAGCAGAAATGTTGTAAAACAGCAACAACAACGAAGTCTTTTAATCCCAAGTACATGAACCACCAACAAAAAGGAAAAAGATTATATCAAAGGGCATATAATAGTAACATGAACCACCAACAACAGGTTTCATTGATGAAGCTCGCCTACAAGCTCACAGGATCTCTGAAAACAAGCGCTCTCCCTTCCTTTCTTGGATAGATTTGTGTACATAGTTTGGTCCAGCCTGCCTCAGGCTACCTGTCTCCTTCTTTTGCTGCTGTTTTTTGTTCTGTCTCTTTTGTACAGTTGGTTCTTTTTGGTTTAATAAATTACTAACAGTGGGGGCTTCCCCTGCTGCTGTTCTTTCAAAAAAAATAGTAATATTTCCAAGGGATCTAAAGACTACTTCATGGTTCAGGAACGTGGATTGCTGATTTCCATGCGATTATACCTAAGGAAGGCAAGAAAGTGCCATTAGTGTTTACTTCTACATAGATGACAAGTCTTTCAGTAAGAAAAATGTTCCAGTTAGTCAATATAGTGTTGACTTACTGCTAGTATCCATGTTGCTAGTTCTAACTAATGATGCGCCAAAGGAGTCATATATGGTTTTCACCCTTGTACAGCCTAGAGATCCAACTACAGCTGATGATGAGTTCCAGTAGTATGAATAGCTGATACAGCCAAGAATCGTACAAACAGTGTTGCATGAATTCTGGCCCTAGACTCCTAATAGACCACCAAAGATGTACATTGCATCTGTTAGGTGAGCATAGCTACTATATAACTTTATAAGGGCCACATAATCTAGGGCTAGCTACCTTGTACTACATTCTACTAAATAAAGTGTGCAGTTGTCAATAATCTCCACTTCTGAAATTAACATGGTACCAGAGCTCTAAGGTTACTACACCTTATTTTGCGACTGCCAGTGCATCCTCTGACCTTGCTCACAGCCAGGTTCTGAAGAGGTGGCAACCTCATTCCTCTCTTGCTCATGACACACCTGAGGATCCTCATGATGCACCTGAGGATTGTAACTCTCTTGTGAAAGAAGAGTAGTACTGGATAACATGTTGCATTCTTTTAATTCACTGTTAGCTTGGTCAAAAGCCTGGGAAGAACATCTGTCATGTATTGTTGCAGTGAGATGGTCCTGATCAAGTTGTGAACTCTTAGAAGAGCACAGCACGTCACAATAGCCATTACCGTCAAATAAACCTGATCTCGCTTTCTGCTCCTCCTTTGACATCATTTGATCCTTCATCTTTTCAGCAACATCCATTGGAATATTTGGGCACTGAGGGTGGTTCTGCCATCCAACAAGATGCCACTTCAATCTAGTTAAACCATGATCACCCTCAATACTGCACCACTTGCACTTCCAGTTTCCGTTTTCTTTCTCATATATCAGAGAATGTTCCCATGCACTGTCCCTTAGCACTGCAGGGTAATTGTGTACCTAAAAATTCAGAGAACATTCCTCTTAAATATGAACTTAAACTAAGGGATAAAAAGCAGCCTGAAAATTAAACAAATAAACCCCTCGGTGAAAGAATGAATTCAATTAAAGACTAAGTTGGACATAACAAACTGTAACAGTCTATGTTTTCATTCAAACAGTTTCCTGTTCTATTTTTTTTTTAAAGTTGGAGATATGATTCTTTTATCAACATGGCCACTAAAGAACAGCCTCAGGATTCAATCAGATTGTGATCACTTGTTCTTTGGTTGCCAGTTTAGACTGAGGACCTTTGGGGTTTTGAATAGGACTTGAAGCAGCTAGAGTAATTGTTCATCATAACAAAATGGCCTTCATAGAGCTCATAACTCCTGGATGCTGGCACATTAGTTACAGAGAAACAGATCCATCTTTGATGAGGTGCCTCCAAACAAGTATTGATTGAAGAGAATGGTGTTGTTTGACATGAATCTCTTGAAGTTAAGAGCTCCTAGGAAATTCCTATCACATCATTTATCCTGGCTACAGGACAATCTTACTGTATAGCAATTTCTTGAGCAATGATCTGTGCATAGACAGATTAGATTCTTTGTTATCATGGTCTTGTTAACCTATGTATACTTAAAAGAAGCTTGTAAGACCATTTTGTACTTAATTAGTTATTATCATTACTATAAAAGTCACATGTTTATCACACAGGAGACCTGTGTACATTGTATTAAGAAGAAAAATGGGGGAACCCTTACAAAACACCACACACACCCAAAACGACTACAAATCACCTTTGCGCCAGGGAAAGAACCCATAACACCACATACAACTGCAACCTTACAACCGCACACACACACACACACACACACACACACACACACTACTGTGACAACTGCGCGAAAAGGTAAAAAAATACCTTTAGCCCCAGCCAAACCCCACAACTGGATTTCCTCACTAGCAAGCAAAAAGGCTCTAGCCAAACAAGGAGGTACACCATAAAAAACGCATCTATTGCGTAATGTCAATATTATTTCATATCCAATAAGATTTTTCTTTAGGGAAAATTTAAGTGCAAGTTCCCAAAAGAAAATTTTTAAGTTACCTTGTTGATTCTTAGCAATTTCTCGTCTGATACAGCTTTATATTAACATCTAAAGTCAACCATACAAGAGACACAAAATGTTGTGCATAAAAGCTATAGAGATTGTCACCATACTATAAGTGGGATTGCACTTTGCCAAAAACACCATCGAGTGTGTCAATGACATGTGGGGTCAGGCCCCACTTGTCATTGACATAGTGGCAAAGTAGGGTTCCACTAGTTTTGTTTCCAAATAGTATGATAAAACAACATGCTCCACTGAATAGCAGAAAAAGGGCAGAAAAAATCAATGGCAAATTGAGGGGCATCTATAAGTCACTTCAGCTCCAATCAGCAAAATCCCAGCTTAATCCTGGATCTGACAGTTTTCAGATGTGTTTTAAAGGAGCCAATACACATCGTGTTAATCAGGGAAGCTTTGCAAATAAAACTTAACATCCTGATTCTTCTGGGTATTCAAGAAAAAAAACTTGAATTCTGATTATTATACATGATTAATGCAACTTAAACTGTGGAAGAAAGTTGCAAAGGGACAAGATATAGATCTAGTGCATAGAAGATCGGTGATCTTGCACCTCTATAATGAACAGATGAAGGATGGCACATAGTGGATTGTTATTCCAATTCTCAGAATAATGAACAATTATATGGCATCACAGGATCAGTAAAAACAGGGAAAGTGAGTACAAATAGTAACAGTACCTCCCTAGGTTCATTGTTTATTGACAGTTGAGACTGATTCCCACATAATGGATCATTGTTCTGCCGTTCTTCACTGGATTGGCCAAGAATATGTGGACTGGAAGGAATTTGTTGCTCAGCTTTATTCTTTTTTAGCCTTCTCTTTGTCAGAACATGGCGTCTTGCTTTTGCAAAGACTTCTCTAGGAACATTTGGACACTTAGGCCGACGAAATGCACCAGCTAGATGATAATGGAGCCAAAACTTTTTACCATACCCATCCATGCCACAGTATCTACACCTCCAATGCCTCGCACTTTGATCAACAATAATTATGTGCTTCCTTGTGTTAAACTCACTTTTCCGGCATGGTTTCAACATCTACAACCAATTTTAAAGCTCAAAGCATAGTATATATTTTTTATTTAAAACAGAAATATTTTATTTATTAAAATAAGAAAAAGACCTAATAACTCAATAACAGGGGAGAGAAAGAGACAGCTTCCTCCAGGGACAACCAACTTTCATTTTCCTGTAAGGTTTATGAAGGTGAAGTACCTTGGTATTTTTTGAATTCTCAGTATTCTTGTCCAAAATCTGGTTCTTATTGCTAGTCACTTGATCCATCCTGCCATAATCCATTGTGCACTGCTCTTCAGGCTGATCACAACGCTCAACTGGCTGGCCACTACTTTCTGCACCACATTGCTTGCTTCCAGCTGCTATCTTCTCCACACACAAAAAAAGGGGGGTAAGTTTTATGTTAAAACAAATAGCTAAGTTCCAGTGATGTATGTTTCGTCCACATCACTGGAAATAATGAATTCAGGTAGCAGGATTGTAGAACATCCCTCCCCCTATGTCTACTAGCTGTGTTGGTCAAGCTAAATAGAGGTTCATACAAGATATATGCCCCTAAATAACAGTATTCCCTCCATTTCAAAATATGGGGCGTACTTGAATAAAAAAAGTCAAACATTGTAAATTTTGACCAATAGTCAAAATTTTGTTTAGTGCACAAAAGATGCATCAACAGATTCATATTTCACATGTCTTTAAGTATGCCGTTAGTTTGACGTAATTGATAATATATTGTAAGAGAAATTATTAAGCATAGTATATCTGGAACTTAAAAGACTTTCTCAAATCCTAATATGCCTTATAAAAGAAATAGAGGGAGTACTACACTCCCAATATGCCAACCGCTTGGTAACAACATCCCTTAAAGGGCGTACCCAGTGCAGAGAGCTCCCGCTCTGTGCGGGGTCTGGGGAAGGGTGTCAGTGGCAAGCCTTACCCTCGCCTGTGCAATGCGAGGAGACCGCGACTCGAACCCGGGACCTTCCGGTCATAGGTGATAAGACTCTACTGCTTGCACCAGGCCCGCCCTTAAAGGCTCAAGAATAAAGATTTGATGCTTAGCTACAAGGGGAAAATGTTGAAAAAGAAATGAGAATCTGCCATCAAAGTCTCACAAGACATTTGGACTCACTAATAATCCTCAGAATTCTCTTTTTCTTTCCCTATGACATGGCTACAGCATTGAGAGCTAATGATATGGCAAAACTGTAAGGTGAAGACAAAAGGACAGCAACGATACCTCATTAATAGCACCCTTATCTAATGTTTGCACATATGTAGTATTTCTCGAAGGTTGTTGTTCATTTACATATTCTACAGTCACTTCTCCTTCAACTTGTGTGTTGAAATCCTCATCAACATTAAAGACATAATTATTCAAAAGAAGGCGTGTTGCTCTTTTCTCTTCAATGAAGTTTGATACTTTCTTTGAAATTTCCTTTGGAACGTTTGGGCAGCTGTCATCAATGAGATGAGCCTTCAAAGTAGTTACACCACCACTTCGACAAAGAGAACAGAACTTGCATTGCCACCGTCTTTTATTTCCATCAAGATCCACAGCATGCTCCCAGCCAATATCCCTTGCTCGCAACATTGGAAACTGCAAACCAATTTGAATTTTGTGAACACAAAAGATTAATGGTAACGTCAGTATTCACAAGAAACCAAAAGTTTGTTGAAGATCTGAAATTAGTTAAGCGGTTGCTGATATTAAGTACTTAGGTACAAGGAGTGTGCAAAAGGTTAACAGTGGCCAGTTTATCATCCTAAGTCATTTTTCCCTTCAGTGCTAGTCTTCATGGATACATTAGACAAATTTACAATCTCACAGGTACGAAGTAATTTTATATTTTATTGACACCATTCTTATCACAAATGGTCAATGCATAATGGTTTAGCCAAATAGGATCACCCTTTATAGTTTGCCCATTTTTCTTTCCAAAGATTGGAATCATCTGCCAACATGGCTGCACATGTTACTAAATTTAAGTGATTCAGCCCCCCCCCCCCCCCCCCCCCCCCCCCCACACACACACACACACCACCACCACCAATCCCCCCAAAACAAGTAAGAATCAGTAGGTGTTACATTGAGTACAAAACAAATCAAAGAGAAAAAAAGAAAATGCTTATTGTCCATTTATATACCCTGGGAGTAGTATCGTGATGAACTGAACTCGTTTGGTTAGTGACTTCTTCAAGAACATTAGTGCCCGTTCCATTGGGAAGCACTGAATCAGAAGGTAGAAGATCCTTTTCAACATCAGCATAACCAGAAGGGCTCTTAGTCTTTACATTGTCACCACCATTTTGTGCAGCTCGCTTCCTCCGTCTCTCTCGTTTCTTCCGCAAATGCTCCCTTATCTCCTCAACAACATCTGCTGGAACTTTAGGGCACATTTTGACATCTAAATCACCAGCTAGATGCCGTTTGAGTCTAGATACACCACCACCGTACCTAATTAGGCCACAATACATACACTTCCAGTGTTGTCTATTTTCATCAATCATTATGCCATACTTCCATCCCATATCCCTACTTTTCCAAAAAGTATCTTTACTCTGCAAAATTATAAAGTTTCAAATCATCGTGTAGAAGAGGTAAGATGTAATTTAGCCATATGTATCTGAAGTTCATCAGATCAGTCAAGGCATAGCAAATGAATGGCCTAAAGTAAAATGTATGAGGTATAATCGCCTTAACAATTGATGAAGCGAAATTCAGAAATGCAAGAGAACATTTAAAGTTAAGCAAAGGAAAATCGCCTACATAGTATTCTATTTTTTTTTTCCCAAAGGCTGAAGTACAACTCAAGGTTTTTTCTTCAACATGGCAAAAATATACTGGTATCAAATTTCCTCGTATGCAAAAGCTATGTGTTAATCAGAAAAATGTTGGCTGTGCAGAACAGAATGTTCTATCTTCAATTGCATTGTGGCATTGTAATATCAAAAAATACATGGAACGTTGACAGAATCCTTTTGCCTCAGCCCAGAACAATTCCCCTCTCTCATGATGTTGATGAAATTAATGCAACCATATGATATAACTAATCTGTGAATACAAATCATGAGAAGTTTCCTTGTATCAACGCAGCTAACTATGACAAGAAAACTAAATAGAAATTGGCCTCCATACTGAAGGGAAAATTGAAAAACACAAATCCAGGAGTAGATGTTAAAAAAGTTGTAACCAATGTAGTTCTTCAAGAAAAAGATAATACAAATTAACCCAAAATAATTCAATTTTTAGAATAATTTAGTCCTATGGAACCAAAGAACCCACACTTACATCCTAAGAAGGTGAAACCTACAGAGTTTATCAATCAGCTGCGATGATTTTTTAAGTATATTAAATAAGCAGAAACATTCTATGCTTGATCCATAGTATCCCATTCTTATAGTGAGGCAGAGAGACAGGGAGAGGGCACGCCTCCATTACATCCAGTTTTGCTTGATTTAATCAGAGCCAAATGTAATTTTTTTTTCTCGAGTATGCAGGAGATCTGTGCATCATTACATTAATAGAAAGAATGATAGACATACAACACCAACACACACTGTTATGACAAATTTCATACGCACCTGCTGAAGGACCAAATGTGATTCTACTCTACAGAATACCAACATGAGCAACAAGTATTAACATGAACATACAAGTCAGGAAAAAATGGACTCAGCCATAGAATAACATGTCAAGTATCGACTTATGTCATCAACCTAATTTGATATAGCAAGCTCTTAATCATGATGCTTACTGTACTTCATCATTTTGGTAACTTTACTCCAGGAGGCAACTCCAACAAATTCATGATGCTTACTGTATTTGCAAAATGCATATTACTGATGCACTGCTTGTATGATGCACAAGAACATCCTCATCATTCTAATGCAAACCACAGTGCAGAATCAGTCCTTTGCAAACACCAACAATTTCTATGTTATTCGATACTTGCAAGATGAATGTGGAACCCTGGTGAGCACATAGGTTACAAGCAGTAGCATTTGCAAATTTCAAGTAACTGTGAAAGATTGGAGATGAAATCTCTTTCCATTTCAACACAAAGGTATTGTAGGTTTCCTTGTAAAGTTAAATGGTTATTATACCTGCTGTGCCAGCACATCTCCAGCCTTTGGCTCCGGCTCCACCTGTGGCTGTGGCTCCATTTGCTGCAGCGGCAGCGGCTGCAGCTGTGGCTGTGGCTCCGGTTGCTGCTGCTGTGGTGGTGGTGACTGCGGCAGTTGCTGCTGTGTCTGTGGCTTCTGCTGCCGGCGCCTCTTGTAGGTAACTATAGGGTGCTGGGAGGACGAATCCCTGAAATGCACCTTCTTAATCCCTTGGCTTCCCCCATCGTCCATCATATTCCGTTAGATTCGGCCGCCAAGAACCCAAGAACCTGCATCGGAACAAACCAGCCAAAATCCTCAGCCCGAGGCCATTCCAAGAACACAAGAAGCAAGTACCAACTCCCGGAATTCCAGGACCAAGAATCCGGACCAGAAAGATTCAACCATTTCCCCTAAACCGAACCACCAAGAAAGTTCGAAAAATTGGGGGAAACAAGGCGGTCAAAACGGCAAGAAACAGCGGCTGATAAAAAAAACACGGTTTCAGGTTAAGTACCGGAGCCTCGCTTCTGCCGACGGCACCGGGCCGATCGATGAGGCGGCGGATTTGGGGGCGCGGCGAATGGCGGGGCCCTCTGAATTCAGGCCATGGGAGGGGGTGCAAATGCAGAGTAGGGGATGTGAAACGCAACTGCGTCAATGAAGGCAAAGGTTGTATTGGATACAAGAGACTAGTTGGGGAGGAGACTGACAAAAATCCGGCACCACTTGGGCTCTGAGCGTCGTAGCGTCCGTTTACTGCCTTTTCTTCCTCTCTTTCTTTCCCTCCCTGCTCCCTTTCCAGCCCCCTCCCTCCCTGCTTTCCATTGCTTTTTACCTTCTGCAGTGCAGGGGCACCGTTTTCTTCCATTTTTTTTTTGTGTGTCCCCTCCTCTAACAAATTTGTTAGCCATGGAGTTTGGTAATCCGGTAGCACATGATGTAGCTTACGAAATCTTGGCTTATGTATGTTTCGGAAGGAGAGAAAGTATTTCATCTTCGCCCCGGGTTTATGTGCATTTTTGGTAAATTTATGTAATCCTTTGTAGATCCAAACACAACCAAACCGAAGTGATATTATGTAAAAGAAGAATTACATTTTGCTTCTTCAATTTTGTCTTGCCTTGTAATTAGTTGATAATTTTGGAGTATAGCAAAAAAAAAAAGGAAAGAAAAGCGTTACAGCATGAGTTATTAAATGATTAGTTCACTGCTGCATTAGTAGTACTAGTAGCAATTGCCTAATCAAGAGCGCAGTAATTCATCAGTCCTTGTAGTATTTGTGTTCTGAAAACGATTACTCCCCATTGCTCCTTGTTGGTTCTGGTGCATGTGCATCATCCCCATGGATATACGTGACGCCTGTACTACAGAATGGCAGGATACAGATACAAGGAACCTACCTTTCTGGGCCAAAATAAATGACCGGTAGATTTTAGTGTCAAGCTTAACACAAATCATAACTTCTTCTGTGACGTATATGCACACATCATTCTTGGGAGCAACTGATCATCTGATATTTCTGTATACTGCTGGTTTCAGTATATGTGCATGCCACCCTCAGTCCCAGATTATATGCCGTTTTGTCTTTTCTAGATAAATAGTTTTTGCTACGCACCTAAATATACAATATGTCTATATACGTCATAAAAGTTGTGTATCTAGAAAAACCAAAATAACCTGGGGACAGAGGGAGTAGTTTGTAACGTGTCCTTTAGGATGCCCCATTTTCATGGAGAGATGTTTCAGTGAAGATGATGGCTTACAAGTATTCTTTTCACAAATTATGGTGATGAGATGTCAGTGAACATTACAACTGACATTGCAAGTACAGCGATTCAGCGAGGCCAAAAGTGTGCCCATCTGGATGGCTGGTCTCCTGAAGATGCTCTTAGACTGTCTCCAACGGCGCACGCAAAAGGCGACCCAAACACAAAATGCATCGTGCACGGTGTTTTTACGTCCCAAACTCACGATCCAACGGAGGACGCATTCAAGCCAGCCATTTTGCGTAGCAGCGGTGTCGGAAGGCAAAAAAGCGTCGTCGTTCTCGACGACGCAAAAACAGAGAGAGAGAGAGAGAGAGAGGGAGGAGCGACAGCCGGGGCCTGGCACAGGGGCAGGCCCGATGGAGGTCGGTGGAGGCGCGGCTGCCGTCGTGGAGTCCGGATCCGCCCGGCCGCCATCGGAGGGAGCAGGGTAGTCGACATCGGGCAAGGGAGGGGCTGTGGTCGCCGATGGAGGTCGGTGGGAGCAGGGACAGGCGGCGTCGGGCAGGGGAGGGAGGATCCCGCCGGGTGAGGTCCGCCTGCGGTGGAGCAGCGCCGCCGGCAAGGGCCACTCGCCGCCCGCGGAGAAGAGCACCGCCCGCGCGGACGCGGTGAGGCTAGGGCTGGAGCTCGCCCGCACTATGGCGGCGGGTCCAGATCTCGTCGGGCCGAGCGACGCCAGGGCCGGAGCTCGGAGTAGCCCGCGGACGACGATGGCGAGGCGGGACCACAGTGCCGATGGGCCCACGGACTGGGGTGCTCGGCCAGGCGGCACCGCGGACAGGGGCGCTTGGCTAGGTGGGCCTGCGGATGGAGTTGCCGGCGACCTCGGCGCTCGGCGGCTTGGCGGGGAGGGAGGCGGGATCTGCTCGGTGGGGAGGGAGGCGCTCCCATCGGCGGGCCTATGAGAGGAGGAAGGGAAGAGGCGGCGGGGCTCACGAGAGGAGGAAGGGAAGAGGACGCTCTGTTGCGCCCGACGGTTGGAGAAGGAAGTTGATGGGTCATAGACTTTTTCACTGTACACAATCTAAACCGGGGAATGCGTCTTGTTTTTGGGTTGGATCCGTTGGAGACAGTGTTAGTAGCTAACTTTCCTGTCAGCGCTACGCCGACCAACTGAAGCCGTATGTACTCACGATTACTTTTTTTTGAAAAAGACTTATTTTTTCCTCTGAACACAGATGGGCATCCTGTAAATGTTAGTTGATCTCCACTAATAGGCCCAACGGCCTATTGGGCCATTGCCTCTGCGTCCTGATCGGGGGCGTCCAACCCTAACTGGTTGGTGGGCCCCTATCGCACAGCACAAATATATAGAGGAGTGGGGATCTGGGCTCAGGGAACGAGGTTCAACAGAGCCGCCATACCCACCTACAGAAAACCCTAAACCGATCCAAAAGAGGTGCTACCAGCGACGGGATGCCCCACCACCGCCGTCGCCTCTGTAGGCCACGGGAACACCACTGGATCGCCACCTCATCTCCTCACCGGCCGCGCCGAGCACCGACGTCCGTGAGGACTACACCGAGCCAGAGCTGTCTCTACACTAGACGCCTACTACGCCGTGGCACCGGCGTCTACGCTGCTGCTGCGTCGCAATAGAGAAAGGCGAGGAGGCTTACCAAATCCACGGTTACACACAGAGGTACACACCAACGATTCTAACATTGGTACCAGAGCTAGGTTGCCTCTGTGTAACCGTAACCCTAACCGGGTAAAAGCAAAACTACAAAGAGACCGGGGTGGCGGACGTTACTGTCTACCGGTCACCACCGCCACCGCGCGGGGGGGGGGGGGGGGGGGGGGGGGGGGGGGGGGGGGAGAAGAGCACCGCCGTCCTCACCGGAGCGCAACAAGAAAAGAACAGATCCTTATTCGGATCAGAGAATAGAAGGGGAAAAGGATTTTAAGAATCCCAACCCTAACCCTAATCGGGTGAAACACAGTGAACAGAAAGGGGAAAGGTTCAAAAGTACCCTAACCCTAACTCGCGACAAGGAAGGGGAAAAGAGGGATTCGGTACAAATAAGAAAAGAAAGAAATCAAAAGAAAACCGAACCATAACCCTAGATCCCCTTTTTGGGTGAACAAGCGAAAAGAAAAGAAAGAAGTGGGATTCGGCTTAGACCCGCTCAGATCCGAAGGGGAAGAAGAAAAGGAACCCTAGATCTAAACCCTAATTCCCCACATCAGTTCGGATAAGAGAAAAGAAAACTCAAATCAGAGAAAGGGAAAAGGGGTAGGTGGATTTCCGAACCCTAACCCTAGATCTAAACCCTATTCCCATCCACTGGTTCGGAAAAGAGAAGAACAACAGTCCAAATCGAAAAGAAGAAGGGGATGGGAAAGGAGAAAGGGAAAGGGGAATGGACCAACCTCGCCGTGCGTCGGGAAAAACCCTTCGCCGGTGCGGGAGAAGAAGGGCCGAGCCAGGGGCGGCTCCTCGCCGGGCTCGGCCAAGGGGGCACCGCGGCTAGACCGCTCAACGATGGCGTGCTCACCCATTGGGGAGCATGCGCACCGACGAGGGGGCCGACGACGGTGCCATGGCTCTGCCGGTCCTCTCTCGCTGCTCGCCTCTCAGTGTCTCGCTATGGCTGCGCTGAGAGGAGAGGAGAGCGGCAAAAGAGAAAGCGAAGAGAGAGAAGTAGGTAGAACTAAATGGCGCTAGGGTTTAGGGACCGTGGCCCGGGGGGGGTTTGTTCGCCCGAAGACGCCGCGCAGCCGTCCGATCGGCTCCAATGGCGCTAGATGCGTGGGCCAGCGTCGTGGCCCAGGCGGGCGAGCGCACGAGGCTGAATTCCCGACCCAGGCCTAGGTTGCGGCCTGGGCGTGGGGGGAGCGCGCGGGACAGCGCGCGCGCGGACATGGGCCGTGGGCCGCTTTGCCGGTTGGGCCGAAAACAGTGAAAGAATCCAGATCAGTTTTTGATTTTTTCTTTTCCAGTAATTGCTAATTTCTGGAAAATGAAAAATAGCTCAAAAGAAAAATAGAAAAAGTATTTTTTCCCTGTGGGTAAAATTCAAGAAATTGAGTGAAATTTTTTCCGCTGCTAGAGAAGTTGTTTATTCTCCAGTTATTTTGAATCAATGTGATATTTAATTGGAGGAAAAGAGATTTTTTCCGCTGCTAAAGAAAATATTGATTCTCCGGTTATTTTTGAACCAATGTGGTATTTAATTGGAGAAAAAGAGATTTGACATGATTATGATGTTGTTATTTTCTGACCAACGTTGTTAATAACAATATCGTAATTTTAATGATTTATGTATTAATTCTACTTCTGCCCAACGGTGATGTAGAATTAGTGTATAAGAAGAGTTATAATTTTAATGATTTATATATTAATTTTACTTCTGCCCAACCGTGATGTAGAATTAGTGTGTGAGAACAGATGTAAAAGTTAATGATTTATGCATTAATTCTATTTCTGCCCAACGATGATGTAGAATTAGTGTATACAAATAGTTATATGTTTTGATTTTGACCAATGTTGGAATCAAGGCATGCAAATGGTGTTATTTTTATGTTAAGAAAAGTTTTGACCTGGTTTTCATCTTGTCTAAGGTGGACTGGATAGTCACCTCACCGTGTTCCACTGAGTTTGTGGCACCGGTGACGGAGACAAAAGAGAATGATGCCACTTGGGCAACTAAAGAAAGGGATTTTGAATCCCAAAAGATGTCCTATGACTTTTGAGCATAGAAAGTGGGTCACTGCCAATAAAAAATATTTGGCTGTGATAAAGAACATGATTGAACCTGCAATTGTAGGCTCAATCCTAGAATATGACACGGTCACCGAGTACCTCGATAGAATAAAGAGTCAGTTCACTGGCTCTTCAAAAATATATGCCACTCAGCTGATGAAGCAGCTGGTGACAGATTGTTAATCTGGAAGTGGTGGTATAAGAGAGCTCACGATGCATTGTCGAAATTATGGCACTATCGTTTAGGCCATATTTCGAGGGGGAGAATAGAAAGACAAGTTAAGAATGATATTCTTCCTCTATTAGAGCTCTCAGATTTAAAACAATGCAGAAAATACATAAAAGGAAAGTATATAAAGAAAAGTAAGATAGATGACAAACAAAGCGCATGAATTTTATAGACTATTCACACAGACATCTGTGGTTAGTTTCCTGCAAAGAGTGTGGATGGTAATGATTCGTTCATAACATCCATAGATGATTACTCCTATTATGGCTATATTTATCCAATTAAAAAAAGAACAAAAACATTGGACAAATTTAAGATATTAAAGATAAAGATAGTTAGGTCTGACCGTGGGGGAGTACTACGGTCGGCATACCCCATATGGCCAAGTTCCTGGACCTTATGCAGGGTTCTTACAGGAGAATGACAAAGTAGCCTAGTATTCTATACCGAGCGAACCTCAGCAGAATGGAGTAGCTGAAAGACGCAATCATACAATGAATGGATATGGTGCACAGTATGATAAGTTACTCCACCTTACAGTTGAGCCTGTGAATGGAGGCGTTAAAACTGCCATTCATATTCTCAATAGAGTATTAAGAAAGTCGATGCCCAAAACACCGTATGAGTTGTGGATAGAAAGAGTACCCTCACTAAACCACTTGCGTGTGTGTGGGGGAGCCCTGCTGAGGCTAAAGTATTTAACCCAAACATTAGGAAGTTAGATCCCAAAATAGTAAGTTGCCATTTGTTTGGCTACCCAGAAAAGTCAAAATGTTTTCGTTTTCCACTATCTAGAGAGACATACAAAGTTTGTAGAAACGAGACACGCCTGTCTTCCTAGAGGACAAATTGATGAGGGGGAGCATGGTAGCTCTAGAAATTGACCTTGAAGTGAAGGCGGGCGTAAGTGCCCACTCCAATGATTCATGAGCTATTTTCTCACTACCTGCTGTAGCTGCACCGACAGTGCTAGATACTGTGATGCCAGCACCTATGTTATCCCACCTATGACAACAATGAATGATGATGAGGAACCTGTTCTTCAGGATCATATAGAACCTATTGCCACACATGAGGGGGAGCAACAGCAGCCTCAAACAGAGAATGTGCCAAAAGTGAAGGCCCCTAGAAGGTCTCAAAGAGTTAGTAAATCAGTAAATTTCTGCTGATTTATGAAGTGTACAACACTAAGAAATTTCAAATGGAGGTTGATTCCACCTATTTTGAAGAAGCCATGAGAAGTGATCATTCATCAAAGTGGCTTGAGGTTATGGAAGATGAAATGAAATCAATGAATGCCAATAGAGTTTGGGACTTAGAAATAATTCGTAAAGGGGCCAAAATAGTAGGCTATAAATGGGTCTACAAAACAAAGCTTAACTCTCAAGGGAATATAGAGAGATATAAAGCGCGACTTGTGGCAAAAGGCTTTATGCAAAGAGAAGGAATTGATTACAATGAGACCTTTTCTCTAGTCTCATGTAAAGTTTCCTTCAGAATCATAATGGCATTAGTGGCACATTACGATTAAGAATTACATCATATGGATGTAAAGACGGTATTTCTCAACAGAGACTTGGAGGAAAATGTTTACATGGCACAACCGAAAGGTTTTGTCATAGAAGGAAAAGAATGAATGGGATGTCGCCTAAAGAAATCCATTTATGGATTAAAACAAGCTTCAAGACAGTGGTACTTGAAGTTTGATCAGCAAATAAAGAATTTTGGGTTTAAAGAGAATGTAGAGGACAATTATGTCTATACAAAGTTTAAGAATGGAAAGTTTATCTTCCTTGTCCTGTATGTGGATAATATCTTACTTGCTAGTAGTGATGTCAGTCTACTACAGGAGACAAAAGAAGTTTTTGTCCTCAAAACTTGATATGAAAGATCTTGATGAAGTCTCATTCGTTCTAGGGATCGAGATTCACCGAGATAGAAGAAAAGGGGTATTATGACTGTCACAAAAGGCATACATAGAAAGAATCTTAAAGAAATTTAGTATGCACAAATATAGTCCCTCACCTGCTCCTATAGTCAAGGGCGATAGATATGGGGATTTTCAATGCCCTAGGAACCAATATGAGCTCAATCAAATGAAAGTGATTCCATATGCTTCAGCTGTCGGAAGCTACAATATGCTCAAGTATGTACGCGCCCTGACTTGATATTTGTTACCGGGTTACTTGGCAGATTCCAG
>NW_027098359.1:0-29178 GCF_019320115.1 Miscanthus floridulus | reverse complement strand
TGCGCTCCATCTCTTCAACTGAGCATTGAGTGTATTGCCTTGCAACAAAGTTCTCAGTAATGATACGTTCGAAATGGATAGCAATAGGTTTTTTTTCTTTTGTAAAAAATCTAACCTATTATAAGGGTGATGATACGGCTCGAAGGTGGCACTAACTAAAATAGATAACTCCTAATATCGGTCCAAAAATGCCTAATGTAATGTTGTTCAACTTAACATAGAAAAATAAGACAATTGACTTACCACTCTGTCTAAGATCGGTCCTGCCTCCACCTACCTTCCTGCACGAGTCGATTGGTCGTACGTCGTGTCTTCATCATCGGATGACTCGATGTCGGCGTAGTCATCTTCTGTCCACTATACCCTCAGCCTACAACGTGTCGCACGCGGTACCAAGCTTGGTACCGCCTGAACTCATGGTTCGTGCGCGGCTCATTATTGTCGTCCATGTTGTCGTGCATCTCCTCCCATTGCTCAATGAAGGACTAGTGGTGCCTCTCCCAGTAAAAAATCTTCTTGTTCTTCTAATGATCCAACCTGCACATATGTCATCGTTACTTGAATTCAGATACATGTCACCATATTAATAGAAATGGACCATCACGAGACATATGAAATATCAAAACACTTATTTATGTAAGTCAACACCAGTCAAGAACAGAGACATAGACCAAAGTTGTCTCACTCCAAATTAGCATGCAACCCTATCTGGCAGGTGAAACTTAACAGCATAGAAGCAGATTAGAGGGCATCTCATCCTATAGAAGTCGTCGTCAAACCCACAAACGTTGCTCAACTGAAAAGGAAATGCATCCTCTCCACCATACAGCTCCCACTCTACCTGCAACATGTCCAAACAAGATGTTAGATGGTATACTAATCCTTTTCAAACCAGCATGGAAAATAAAATTTACTTACACTAGACGCCGTCAGCATGTCTAGCTCATTCGTGAACTCAATGTACGCCCGGTCTAACCTCACGTGCGCAACCCTAACATGGTCCCAAAGGTACGCCCACGTTGGCTATCGACTTGGAGGCTGATCTTGGAACCACTCACGACGAGCCAAACCTCTAGACGGCCAACTAGAAGATGAGCCCACATCCATAGTTGTAATAGGTACATGCATCCACCAAGTGATGGGTTGGACGAAGACCGACGACACCCTCGCATAGCTACCGGTATAGAAAACACAAGACTATAGAGCTCTAGCTATAGTGACCCGCCTGGTCCCAGTCACTGAGGTAGTGGATCCCATCCAGGACGCACTGTCACCCGTGGTGTGGGGAAGAGAATGCAGGCAAATAGGTGTAGGATCCACGCCCTGCAGTAGTACCCAACTGTCTCCTCATTTGCCTCCTCAGGGCACTGTGCGAACTCTTCCGTAGCCAGGAGATGGGAACTCCAAAAGTGCGAGCCCCTTGCTCGCCAAGCTCATGCCCAAGGAAGGCCTCCACTCGTGCTCTCCAGCCCTCTGACCTGCATTGCCCGGCGACTAGTTTGCTGTGAATCCTTAGGCCTAGAATCTTCTGACAGTCCTGGAGCATGACTGTCCTCTCCCTGAAAGGTAGGTGGAAGCTGTGAGTCTCCGAACGCCACCTATATTTAAGACAAAGCAAGATTACTTATCAAAAAGTCAATCGCATGAACAAATGGCCATGAATGGAGGCAATGATTCAATTTAATACCTGCCAACCAACGCAGTTATGGCCGCTGAGTTGAACTTGGGCAACCCATGACGGACCTAAAAAGAGATGACATCCAGGCTAGCTCTTTACAGGAAAGGAGTGTACCTGTCATCGTACCGCATATCCAAGAACCCACTGTGGGTTCTAGGACGAAGGAGCGGAAGGTCCTGCATCGAATAAAACATAGTCTCCTATTACTTCACGAACATATATACGCTCACCTAATTTTGAACAAAACTTATAGATTATTACCTGCCCCAGCGCTATGAGACGTCCTCGGTGGGTCACCTCGTACGTCGGGTCAAGCAGGTGGAATTGCTCCATCCTAGAAAAAAGTGAATGAATTAGAATTTCAATATATAATAAAACATGAACTTAGAAATGTATAAGTAATTGACACAAATACAAACATAAATTGAGACATGCATAATTAATTAAATAAATACGATAAATATAAAATAATAAAATTAACCAATAGTCGCACCTCACTAATCTGTCAATGGCAACTTCATAAATTATGGCCAAGTCTACTGCACTTGCCGCACTCGTACTGCTCGGGGTCATAACAAATGGAGTTCCTCTCCCACACCTCGTTCTTTCGGGTATCTGATCCATAACCATCCTGTGCCTCGTCCTCTGTCTTGATCCATGCTTGTTCCAACGGTAAGCTGGATCCACAATGTACTTTGGCCCATCATATGGAGGCCACTCTCTAGGTCCTAGAAAGGCACGAAGCGGGGGCTCCATGTGTGCACAAGCGTGTCGACACTGAACTCGTGAGGTATCATCCTCTTGATATTATAGTTGCGATGCCTAGCTGCTGCCACCAAATGAGAACATAGAAAGTGGTACTGCCTTGGTTTACCACAAGTGCACTTGAAATCATGGAGGACAACCACATGTATCCTCGACTCTCGGACCTCACCGTCGGACGTTGTACGCCCTTATGCTCGACCTAATAAGTCCCTGTGGCGTGGTCAAAGCATGTAACCTCATGTGTGCCAGCCCTTTCTCTTACCTTCTCTAGGTGTGCCTTTGGTTTCAGAGCCCATATCTCTCCATCACTCCACAACTGCAATGCATGAGCGTGTCTATCGTTGAACCAGGCAACAAGCTTATAGAAGGTGAATTAAACGATGGCATTCACTGGCATACCACATATCCCTAATAGCAACTTATTGAATGACTCCGCTATGTTGCTGCACTGAAACTCATACCTCCATCCACCGGCGTCGTGAGCTCTCATCCATTTCTCCAAATCCCTCATCAAACTGTGAGCCATTGTCTACCTTCTACATTTGATGCGGTTCTGACCTGCTCCAACTTTTCCTGAAAGTACTTGTCCTCAAGCTATCGAGCAGCCTCCTAGAATAGATCAAAGTTACCCTTCATACCATCCTTCCGGAGTAGATTCTCGATAAGGTGCCGAGTACACCAACGATGGTGCAAAGGTGCATACCCCTCTATCTGCTCTCACATGGCATTTAGTATGCCCTAGTGCCTATCAGATATGACACCAACCTCTGCCAGGCCCAACCACATGTATCTGGACTAGCCTCAAGAACCATCCCCAACTGTCATTGTTCTCCTTCTCAACCAAAGCAAATGCCAAAGGAACCAACTGGTTCGTATCACAGGATATGGCCATAAGAAGTGTCCTTGTATTTGATAATCAAGAACATACCATCGATAGAGAAGACGGGACGACAGTGCCAAAAGGCCTCGACACATAGAGGGAAGCACCAGAAAGCACGGAAGAATATCTGTCTCCCATCCTTCCATGCATTTGGTTTTGGGATGTACTCATAATGCATGCCTAGATTCACCGCTTTGATTGCATTGAAAAGAACTGGCAGTTGCTCATACCCATCCTCCCAGTCCGCATATATCATCTTGCACGCTCGCTGCTTAGCCCTCTATGCTTTACCATAAGTTATCACATAACCTCCATACAATGCCTCAACGGTCCTGATAATTGTCCTCACCTTCATGTTGGGTTCTCCCTGCAAAATTTCCATCAACCGCTTGGTAATGAGGGTAGATGTCAACTGCCAATGCCTCAGTGTTAGCTCATGGTCAGCACATTTGTGTCCCGACAACTTTTGTGATCTTCCATTTTTCGTTACCTGTTGCTTCCTTACACAAACCCTCCATGGGCAGCGTTCCTTGTCACACACAACTATGTAACGACGCTCTGCATATGAATGCAATACCTTATAAGGTCTCTTTCGTATCACTGCCAAAGCCTGCAACCACCTCTTCAAAGCAGGGAGGTCATTGAACACCCTCCTATTCTCAATTACCATGTTAGGACTAGCCTCGAGAGCTTCTAAGAGCTCATCATCACGTCCTTCTGCAAACGCCTAATCGGAATGAGCAAGATTGCTGAACTCGTGAACTCTAGGATCATGGCCAGGAAAGATACACCTCATCATTTCAACATCACTCTCCGTCAGCTCTCCAACAGGGCGATCATCATTAGAATCAAGAGCCCTAGCCATCTCATATGGCTCCGAATCATACATAATTTCAACACTATTGGAGCCACGAAATCCATCTCCAAAGTGCACTTACGCAGCAACAGGGGGCACATTCACATTCTCAAGAATGTTTCCTGCAACATCAGTAGAGAAATAAGTAAAAAATGAAAGAAATAGATGTAAGGAACGGGTAAGCCCAAAAACCATGCGGTTAAGACACTTACTCTGATGATTCTGTGTCAAAGGGATCTCATAAGGAGGATCTACCATGGAAACATGAGTCTGACAACCATCTTCAACTACCGCATTGGGGACAGATTAAGCATCAGGAACCATAGGTGCAATCTCGATATGCAGATAAGGTTCCGGAACGGGAGGGTCGATGTGTGCCTGATGATCCATTGCTGGGGTAAACCCATGAGGGATGGGATCAAGTAACACCCGACGCATAACACGTCCAAACATTGCAGCTGGCTCTTCATAGCCGATCTCACATAGTTCTTCCACTGATCAGCACAACCAATTGAGATCATTCGCCTGAAGATGTTGGGAGGAGAACCTAGGTGCAGTACACCATCAACTGCAATGTCATCATCCTAAGGCAATGCAGCTCCTCCCGAGCCATTGCAACCATCTCACTAAATGAAGGCCTATCATTGAATAGCACAGGCACACTTTGCATGTCAACAAACTCAATATATCCATAGCGATCCGCGGACGTCGACGGAGTCGCAGCGGACGATGGCGCGTGGGTCAGGCTGACGATCCAGGCCGGTGGCATGGTTGGCCGCTGCAGGTGGCGGGGTCAGCGGTGGCTGCGGCGGCAAAGCTCGACTCTGCTCTGCTATGGCGAGAGAGGGAGAGAGAGAGAGGAGAGAGGCGCGGGGCCCATAGGTAATGAAGGCTCGGCACCAGCCACTTTGGCGCTGAGCTCGGTGTCAAGATCTCTGGCATCGAGCTCCCTGCTGCCATGTCACCTACCCAGCCCAGGAGCTCGGCGCCAGGGACGCTAGCGCCGAGACGTTGCGCCGAGCTAAGGGTCCATTTTCTAAAATCTTTCCTCCAGAGATCTATTTATGATAAACTTTCAAAAAAGGGCTAAAATGTAAAAAATTTGGCAGCAGTGGTGTGGTTGCGGATGTGTTAGGTGGAGACGGGTGCTGGGGTCAAGGGTGCACCGGCAAGCGAGGGCGTGGGCGGCCACAACCACGTCACGTGGAGTCTAGGTTAAGGTCAGGGCGATGGGCGGACGCTTGGGCGCTAGGCAGGTGCAAGGCAGCAGCGTGTGGCAGGACTCACGAGCTCCAGGCATACGCACTTGTGGTGGCCTGAGGCGGGTAGCTGAGCAGTGTAAGCGGGCAAGTAGATGGCACCCAACTGTGCACTTGATCAAGTGTCCAGTCGGCGGGGAGAAGCTGTGATGTTGCGTACGTTCTAACAAAGGAAAAATAAGTTTAAGTGAGTGTTTGGTTCACGGCCACAGCGCGCCACAGCCGCGCCAAAGTCTGCGACAACTTTTACTGCTGCGGTTTGGTCTATACTTCACCTTTGGCGGCCACAACTTTTTCACTCTGTAGATTCTGCCACAGTTGTGGTGCGGGATTTTGCCGCCACAAATGTGTGGGCTGCCACAGTTCAAGCATGGCGCCGTGCGGCTCGGAACCAAACACGCCCTAGAATAGGTTTACATACAAGGCCTACGTTGATGACAACTAACGAATCCAAAGTTCCAAACACTCGATTCATCTTTTCCCTCTATATCCATCCTATCAAATATAAAACCAGGATGATCCTATTCCATCAATCAAGCATTGAGATAGGGTCATCCTGTCCTTGAAAATTAGGACAGAACCATAGCATCCCACCTCATTTCTAAAACAAATGTAAGTGAACCACTATGATGTCGTCATAATTTTAACTTACTAATAAAGAGTAGTTACCCTTGCTGGTGTGAATGAAGTGTTACTGATAAGAAGATGTTAGAAAGTAATTATTGAGGGAAATGGATAATATGTGGAAGAATCAAGAAAGTTGAGCACACGAAGAAGCTGTTAATCATTTGATGGATGCCATATGCCCCCTCCAATAACTTTTTTTTAGAAACCCCCACTCCAATATAATAGCCCCATTCGGCTTGCTGAAACTTGGTTGAAAGTGACTGAAAACACTGTTCTGACTGAAATGTTGTGAGAGAAAAATACTATTCTGGATGAGAAAAGAAGCCGAACAAGCCGAATTTAAGGTAAGCCGAACGGGGCCATCATATAGGCTAGACATGTATCTACGCTGATCAATCAATTTTGATTGGTTGTATGCATTGACCATACATATTTATGTAATACTTATGTAATATAAGATTCAGGTCATAATAGGGATACGTGGGTGTTGATGTGCTACAGCCTGTCCGATTGGCTGGGCTTGTTCGTTGCTGGATCGTGAAGAAGTACTGCTGGCTGGTTTGGTGTGAGAGAAAAATACTGTTCCGGCTGGAAATTTACGATCATTTACGAGGCAATAAGCCCAGCTGATCGGGCTGCTAGTTTACGGTGACGGCGATGTAAAAGGTAGTCTTGTCGCTAAAAGATGAGGTGTGACCAAAGGCGACCAAAGGCGTGGGTTCAGACTTCCGAGTCATGTGAATGCCGTTTGGAAAAGGTAACGGGTTGAGAATTGACCTTTGCACCATTTTACCATTTCTTATCTCAAGAAAGAGACATGTAGAAGTTGTAGATAATCCTGTCTCCCTTGTCTAATACTCATCAGAACCCTTGTGTAATCCTCATTAAGAACAATATAGAAGATCACACAAAAGATAAGTACGTGAGGGAAGTCATCTCTTCATTTGGCATTCTAGCTAGTCATATAGTCCACTATACAGATGTACTTAAAAAAAATTAAAACAACTTGTAATTTGGAACGGGAAAAATAGCCTCTAAGACATATACGGGCGTCAATCAATCTTTTAACGGAGGAATTCTTAACAAGAATCACCTTACTCCTTACTTGGCTAGTTGATCAAGTCACCAAAGAGGAGTCTTGGATGACAGCAAGCATCGGTAAAGTCCAGTGGACGTCTCGGGACCCGTTCAGGTCCAGCCGATGGCGACGTCACTGAGCCGCAAAACTAGGACCGGTCGCCATTCCAATCCAGCCCCGGTATCGCACAGAAGCGGCGGGCAGCAGAGCAGCAGCGGGATCGCAGCAGGAAGCTACCGCACCTGATGCGCGTGCGGCGAATGCGTCGCACCGACCGTGATCCGGCGATCCCGAATCCCACTTGCGGCTCCCCGTCGCTCTCACACACCCCCACTTGCGGGCAACCGGACAAAACACGACCTTTTGGGCGTCGGACTCCTCAATCAATCGCCCTGCCCCGCCCGAGTCGTGGGAGGTGCTTCCCCCTTCCCGGCGCGCCGTCGCGCTCGGCTGGTGTTTAAATACAGATGTCATGTGGAGTGTCACAGTAATAATAAAATAAATTATAGAAATATTTATTAATCCATGAGATAAATTTATTAAACTTAATTAATCTATTATTAGCATATATTTAGTGTAGCATAACATTGTCAAATCATGGATTAATTAGATTTAAAAAATTCGTCCCTTAAATTAGTCGTAATCTATGCAATTAATTATTTTTTAATCTATATTTAATACTCAATGTATATGTCCAACCATGTGATATGATAAAGAGTAAATTTTAAAGCTAGAAACTAAACAAGGCCTCAGTAGCTCGTGGCTCGCCCCATCCACGGATCCCCACCCGCCCATCCGTCGCCGTCGCCGTCGCGGCGAAAAAGTCACGTCGTTTAATGGCTCGCGTCGTACGGTGCGCGGGCGCGTGAGAAGGCGATGATGTCTCTCACGCGCCGCGCTGTGGCTTGTCGTAAATGATCGAAAGCTGGAACAATATTTTTTTCTCACACAAATCAGCCAGCAGTACTTTTTTACGAACCAGCAACGATACGAACCAGCCAACCGAACAGACTGGTAGACTATGGTCATGTCCGTTTCTCTTATAATTCGTCTTTTTTAGCTTGTTTTTTTTAGCCGGAACAATATTTTTCTCTCACAACAAATCAGCTGGAACAATGTTTCGGCTTATTTTTCAGCGAAGCGAACGGGACCTATGATACTTGATACACAGATGCAAAATGTTTTATTACACGTATGGGACCTCCAATACTGTTGGCTACAATATTATTATGGGCACCTCCCGAGCTCCAGTTACCCTTATTTTAGTCGGCATGTTAGCTTGTTGGTCAACCGTGTTTTTCTCTTACAGCAAATTAGTATCAGTCGAGCTTATCAACTTAGAAACCGATCAGCGAACGGGCTCAGTGTGTACCTGCGCAAAGCAAAGCTGTGATCAGAAAGATGTTACAGCTGTAACGGTGGCTTTCTGATTGCTATACTGCCAATCGCGCCTACTGTACTTAGTGGTGTCACTGGACTGGACACCAGCTGCACAAACAAACAATGAACAAGCAGCCATTGCAGGAAACCGATGCAGTACTCCCTCCGTTCGTAAAAGAACATAGCATATTCGGTTGGCTGGTTTATATTATTACTGATTCATGAAAAAATATTGCTGACTGATTTATGTGAGAGAAAAATACTATTCCGACTAAAATTTATGATCATTTACGATAAGCCATAGCCAAACGAACAGGCTGCATAATTATAGAATCCATGTCAGTTAAAGTAACTTAATTTTGACCGAGTTTATAGTAAATAATATTAACACTTATGTCCCCAAACAAAATTTATTATGAAAATATACTCCCTCCGTCCCAAAAAAATATAATCCTGGGTTTCAAATCTTGTCTAAAAAAGAATATAAATGTAGACTTGAAATTAATTTTTTCAATAGGACCCACCTATTAAAAATACCACTGCATGTCTAAAACTATCATATTCTATTCATTCGTGAAAAGAACATTCCAGGATGTAACCATTGTTTTTTAGTTTGTAGAATGATAGAGTAAGGGTAAATGCGTAATTTGACACATAAGCTAATCTTACTTCGAAAAGTGAGATTTACATTCTTTCAAAGACAGAGGTACTATTCTATAACTAATCTAACAATATTTATTTTATATCAAGAATGATAGTAGTTTTTTATATAAATTTAATCAAAATTTAAACTATTTGCCCTCAAAATTGCATTGTTTCCTTGACCGAGGGAGTACGTACCACGCGAGTACCAACCCCACTTTCTATCAGAACTCTGGGGAAGTTTTTCTCTGTTTTTTCCCACCCGAGAAAAGGCAGTAGAGTACTGAAGAGCTTACCTCCAGATTGGTGAACCATCATCAACTGAAATGTCTAGTACTACTTAGGGCTTGTTTGGCAGGGCTCCTCTCTGGCTTCAGCTCCGGCTCCTCCAGAGGAGCCCTGCCAAACGTTTTTTTGGAGGAGCCGTTTTTCAGTAAAAAATAGAGGAGCCGGAGCCGTTTTGGAGAAGCCACAATTTGTGGCTCCTCCAAAACGGCTCCGGCTCCTCCGGAGGAGCCCCTCGGGAGGAGCCGTGCCAAACAAGCCCTTATATATCGCGTGCGTTGAGTGCTACAGTCGTCAAGCATACTCCATCAACAGTTAACGTGCCGTTGCCGTTTCTACGCCGCATCACTGCTGACATACAGGCATGTTCGTTTGGCCGTAAATAATTATAAATTTTCTGTCAGAACAGTATTTTTCTCTCACATCAAATCAACCGATAGTAATAATCTACGATCGTTTTAGCCCCAGTCAAACATGCTGATACGTTAAGATTAATTGTCAAGCGTCGAAGAGTCATGGGCACGCAAAGCTAAGGTGCCTCCTGTACAAGTTGAACAGGTAGACGGATTCTCACTTACCCTCGCTTGTGGGTTGTGGCCTTAGAAAAACGCACGCATGCTTTGGAGGCTTTGACCAAACGGAGCCTCGCAATTCTACAAGTACGGAGTACTACTACTCATCAAATACACGACACTGAGCGCGCTGACTATCTCGTGTGAGATGCCAATGGTGCCCACTTGCAGCCTGTTCGGTTGGTTGGTTCGTATCGTTGCTTGTTTATGAAGAAGAATTATTGATTGATTTGTGTGAGAGAAAAATACTATTACGACTGGAAATTTACGCCACAGCCAAACGAACCAGGGACGAATTGTTGGATTGTTCTCCATGCCGTTAGCGGTTACATTGGCAGCTTCAAGGTCAACCACTATTATAACTTATATTAGCTCCAAATTGGCGATTCAAAAGTTGAGACTTTATGTGAGTCGCACTCGTAGACAAGTTCAGGGTCAACCACTATTATAACAAGCTCGAAATGCGAATACTTTTTTGCCACCATTAGGGCCATGCTCTGTTTTTCCCAATCTGCTCTGTCTCATTACTAGTAGCAGTAATCTTTACAATACCAAATTGTTGGCATTGGACGCGAAGAGAAAGAAAAGGGTAAAAACTGAAGTACAGCGGCCTTAGTCCTAGCTAGTAGCTCCAGAGTGGCGCTTCGGCGACGCCGTCGTCGCAGAACGCGGTGGTGACTGTGGGCGGTGGCTCCACGAGCATCGCCTGCGCCAAGCTCGCATAGTACAAGTCCCAGTTCATGTCATTGAACACGTCCAGTTCGAACGGTGGGGAGTCCTCGGCGGCCGAAGAGGACTCCTCGCCGCCGCCGTCGTCGCTGGCCGGGGAGGACGACGTCGACGACGCGGCCGACGCGCGCCTCCTCCTCCGCGGCCGCAGCTTCGCGGCGCTGGAAGCTCTCCACGGCCTCAGCCACGGCGCGGCGGACGTCGGCGAGGCTGGCGTACGAGGAGGCCGCTGGAACGGCGAGCAGCCACGCCGAGTCCGCGAAGTTGAGGCAGCACGCGCCGCCGGCGATGGCGAGCATGGCGGCGTCGTGCGCGCGGGCCGCGGCGTCCGCGGTGTCGAAGGTGCCGAGCCAGAGCCTGCAGCCGCGCCGCCCCGGCACGCGCACCTCGCAGACCCACCGCCCGGCGTTGCCCCGGCGCCGGACGCCGCGGAACACCGGGTGCCGCGTCTCCCGGAACTTGGTGCGCCCCGTGGGGCGCTTCGGCGGCGACGTCCACACTGTCTGGTGGTGCTCCTGCTCCAGCGCGGTGGAGGCCGACGGCGAGCTGCACGGTGAGCCAGACTCGGCGCTCATCTCCTTCTTGATTGGGCACATCTTAGCTACCTCTATTTTCCTTCGCTTCAAGGTGCTGATCTGCGTTGCTCCTGCTTGAAATTTGTCTTGGTGGTTTTTGCGATGCGAATGCCGAATGGTGGGATTTGCGGGCGCATATTTATAGGTGGCGGCTGAAGCAGAAGTAGAAAGCGCCGGAATGGATTGGAGGCACAGGCACAGCCCAGTTCTCACAGCCGAAGAAAGAAAGCAAAAGGGGAATGCATCTGGCTAAGGCCGCCGCAACTTGCAACCAGGCAACAGGGTGTCTTCGAGAGTGGCCTGCAACTTGCGACCATGATACTGCCTTTTGCTTTCCGTTGCCGGTCTCTCTCTGGTTTCCACAAACATTACCTACGACATGTGCCTTCGCGGCCTTTGATTCTTGTGAAGTGTCAGTTTTGGTTAGCTAGCCTGCAGCATTGGTAATAGGAACTCGTCTTGTGTGATTCAGGGTGTTATCCATGGTCAGTGCCTCAGTGGTCAGCACGTCAAATTGACGGGCCTCAAATCAAATTACATGCAGCCTACCATCATGGATTATTTACTATTGACTGATTTGATGTGAGAAAAAATATTATTCTAATTTATAATATATGATCGTATATGAATAAGCGAACATGCTGATGAGCTTTCAATCTCCACTTAGGGAAGGGGAGAGTATCTATGGTGTGTTTGTTCCCTGGCTTAGCCCCTAGCTCGGCTTGCGGGCTTGTTTGGTTCCCTGTTTGGCCTACTAAGCAGGCTTCCTTGTGGAATTGTAAATGATGGTAAATATGTAAATAATCCAGGCTAGTCTGTCTTAGTTTTGCTAGCCAAACTTATCTAGGAACGAATCAAACACACCCTGTGTTTCTTGCAAATGGGAATTGTGATTATGGTGAGTTGGTGATAATCGCATTCAGCATCTCCGTGCAACCGCACTACCTTTTTGGTTTTCAGGACACGATGCCACTGTTCACTCTGTTCAAAAAATAAGTGTATTTTTTTTTCAAGAACATGACTTCACGTGTATTTTATTAAGCAGAAAATAAGTGTAAAAATCTCTTTTTTAAAGAAATTTATGTTATGGGAATGACACATGTGCCCTCATGGAAAGATGGTTATGATTGTGCTTTGGAAACTAAAATATAGCTAAACTTACTGTTATCAATTGCGCCAAGAGGTAAAATTACATTTATTGTGGGATAAAATTTTAATTTTATAATTGCTTATTGTGGAATTGATAGAGTATAAATTAATGGTTTTCTTGGATCCATGCAGCTAATAGTTATTACCAGTAGTAGTTAACTGAGGCTACTTAAGATCCTTAACTAATCGGTCAGCTATTGTCCTACCTACCACACAACTAAATATTACTTCCTCAATTGGGCCCTATTCGCTTTAACTACTTTGGCAGTACTTTTCAGCGAACGAACATTATTTTTCTCTCACAACAAATCAGTATAAGCATCAGCATAAGCCAAATTGATATTATCGTGTATCTAGACATAAGACGTTTTGGCTTTTTTAATGCATTGATTTTATCGTGTATCTAGACATAAGTGTATATATAGAAGCATAACAAAATCTATGTATCTAAAAATATCAAAACATCTTATAATTTGGAATGGAGGGAGTACTTTTTAACTTGTGTTTTCTCGCCGACACAATTAATAGTTAGCTAGTTAGATATCCCACTTCATCCTGGTGTTTTGTTCGGAGACACCGAGGTTGGAGTTGTCCCATATTCCCCCTAATTCAGGTCGAACTTGTCCCTCTCAGATGGCGTGAGTGTCCGTCCGTTCATCTCTCTTCATTGTGTCACAGTAGTGGTCGATTTTTTTTACGTTTTAGCCCTTTTTGAAAGTTTCTCATAAATAGACCCCTGGACGAAAGATTTTAGAAAATGGACCCTTAGCTCGGCGCCATTGATGCTGGCACCGAGCTAACACGTCTCGACGCTAGTGTCCCTGGCGCCGAGCTCCTGGGCTCGGTAGGTGACATAGCAGGGCTGGCGCCAAGCTCGGCGTCGTAGATCTTGGCGTCGAGCTCCCTACCATTTAACCGTGGCCTAACCTTCTTTCCCGAGCGTTCTTCCTCTTCTTTCTCCTCCCTCTCGGGTTTTTTCTCTCCCCACTTCACCCTACCTCACGTATCGGCATATTGGACCTTGGAAACTTTGATTTGATCCGTAGATCTTCGAGAGCAAGGTATCATCGCTCCCCTCCTAGTTTTTTCACACGATTCGGTATATATTAGTCAGATTTTTAAACATAATAATCGTCATCACTTAGGGTTTCATTCTATTCCTCAATATATGTATTATACAACCGTAGAATGATGCCAAGGCGTGGAAAATCTAGCAAACCTAGGTGCATGTAGTTATGTTATGAGTTCATTGTTGTGCATCAAATGGGAAACCTTAGGTTTAGGGTTTAATGTTAACTACTTTCGGTTCTTAGAAAGAAATTGGTTGTATTGTAGTTATGGTTCTTATTGACATTTATTTGTGATGTTTTGATTTATATTTGTTAAATTACATCTGTTTTGTTAGATGCAAGAAATATTTCGGGAGGAGTTTTGGTGAAAATGGGTCCGTCCTCGAGAATTATACCCCGACGCGTCTAGCAAAGATGCCCCCGTCCCTCCTGACCTTCCTGTCCTTAACTGTGACTGTGGTTTCCCGGCCCATGTTTTTCAATCAAAACATCCGGACACAGCGACACATTGCTTCTATACATGCAGTCGTTTTAATGTAAAAAATTGTTTTCACTATCCTTTTTCTTTATTTGTGTAAGTATGGTACTAATATTTGTTGCAATCTTGTTGTGTAGGACCATGAGAGGTGCTTTTTCTTTCAGTGGATCGATGGTGCAAACAAGTTTGATCCTAGATACCTTCTTTTCGACGATTGGTTTAGAGGGAGACATCCACGTGAGCACTTCAAGCGGTGGGTTCCACCCCCCAACCCTCCGCCAATGATGGCTAAGGAGAAGCACCTAACCACAGTTAGACGACTCAAGGAACCTCCTCTGTGCGATTATAGAGATCGAGCTATGATAAACCCAGAGAATACGTTGGAGTTTGTGTGTCCAAATAAGCATGAAGTAAGTGCAAAGTGTATGTGTTGAAATATTGAGCTATATGTGTTCATGTAGTAATGTCTACTTATTTAGGTGTTTTCAATGGCGAAGTGTCGTTTCAAGGATTGGTTGTATGGTCCTAAGAACCAATGGCTGGAAGAACCGCGAAAGGTTAAGGAAAAGAAGAAAGGAAAGATAATTTACAAAGCACCTCCTGTCATGTGCGAATGTGGTGTTAAATCCAACTATGACCTAGTCCCTTCGGAGTTTGGAATAAGCCATTATTGTGGCCATATGGTTGAGTATGATAAGATTGGTTATTTTTGTGGTAAACATGAAATCGTATTTTGTTTCTTTTGCAAAGACATATATGATATAATTTTTCGTTTGAACATAGCACTAGGAAATGCAGGTGGGAATGTTATGATGGTAAAGCTAAGTTCTTGGATGAACTGAAGAAGAGACAAGTAATTGCATGGAAGAGGGGATATGGATCTGACTATGTCAACATATTTGTTAAACATCACAAAGAAAAGATGCGTGAGTTTGCTAGACAACGCGGTATTTGTAACCCGATCGATGTTGGGCTTAACAAATGGGGATTTGAGAGACGGATGACGTTAGAGGAGGAGAGGGCAAGGAATGAGGCAAGGGAGGAGACAAGAGTACAGATGTAGGTCTTGAACGAGCATGTTGTTGCATTATGTGCCAGTGAGTGCTTGAAAGCATTTTTTCGTTGCCTGATTTTAAATATAATATAATCGCGTTGCTAACTGATTGCATTTCATACATGAAGGGATTGGTTGCAGCGAGGAACATGCCGTAGAGCTGGCTTGTGCAAGGTATGAGGAGAAGAAGTTAGATGAGCATAGATCACGAGTTGGTCGCACCGTTCAATCATCAATTGTGTTGTCTGATGAGGGGGACAAGGATGAGGATGACACTAGCAGACTAATTGAGCTCATTGCTCTAGCAGAGGTAGACTTGTAGGCACAAGAGGCTGAGGACGATACTGACAGACTGAGCGAGCTCATCGGTCTAGCAGAGGCGGGCTTATAGGCAGAGAAGGATGATGACGCGTTCTTCACTCAGGCCACAGTGGCCGTAGATGAAACGGAGGCCGCTTACTACAGGCGACAGGCAGGTCAGAGCAACACAGGTGAGCCTAGCCACAGCAACAGGGTTGTAGTAGAGGACTTGTACTCGGATGATGAGTTGCTTACTCAGTATGTTTCAGACTGAGGATTTGGAAGTGCATTTGCCCCTATGTGTACTGTAGGCACGTACTTCTAGTATTATTATGTTGTTTAATGTGGCATAGTATTGAACTTTTTCATTATGGTGTTGTTTTCATTATTTATGGTCTCAATATTCCGCTTAATGTTACGGACGTATTAAAATGTGAACACGTGTTGCAAATAAAACCTAACGACGTATGACATTATATAATTCAACACACGAAACATATGAAAATGGCATGAGAGAACATGTACCGAACCTAGGTACAGAGTGTGAAAAACACATAGATGTGGCAGGTGAAAAAGATAAAGTCATCCTAGTAATGTGGCCACATAGCAAATTGTGTTGCACCGTCTCCATTAGCCTCCCGTTGTTGTGGTGGTGGCGGGGGTGACGGGGGAGGCCCCTTGTTCTTGTGGTTAGGGCAGGTGCAATATGGATCATTGCAGAGTGTCTCCTATAAATTGGCACCATTGTTGTTGTCGTCCTAGTAATTGCTACTAACTTCCCTTTCTAGATCAAAGATACGGTCTTGTAGATAGTAGATGTACTCCGCATGCGGATAAATAGGTCGAGGATCGACCCACCTACTGAACCGACAGTTTTCTTCAGCCAAGGAAGACTACAATAAGTATGTTATGTAAGTTATACAAGAGAAACATATTGAAGAAACAAATAGTAATAGCAATTACCCATGCTCGTGGGCATTTGAAGAACCGACGACCTCCATCTATTTCCTCGGTGAACATCTGCACTAGGTAGTTCGCACCATGCATGTATTTTGGCCACTCTTCTTTCCTTTCATCGTATCCTCTCAGCGGTGCCTCTTTGGTGAAATCACTTTTACTCTCAACTGGAAACCTGTCATAAAGAGCTTCCTCAAAGAAATTGGGACCAAGAGGATCCTCTCACCTAACGGTAGTTCCCTTCTCCTTTTCTCACCCTCTAGACGACCCTCTAGATATTGGTACTGCAACAAAAGAAAATACTGAGGAGTGTTCTTCTTCCTTGTGTGTGAATGAGAGGGAGTGAGTGGTTATTTATAGGTTGAGAGGAGGAATGGAGGCCTCTCAATGTGTCATGTCAGCGATCCGTGTGCCTCTTTACCTCAGCCCTTGGATCAAATAGTCATAAGATGGATGGTGGAGATAGAGTGGAGTTGTGCTTCTTTGCATGCCAGTACTATGTCAGTGATGTGATAAATCGCTACTGTCCTTGTATCTGAAAAGTCTATTTTTTGTCTGAAAAGCATAGAATCGTTCACTGTTGCTTGGTAACCCTAGATTCATTTACAAAGCGTATGTACGATACGTTTGGATTATACATGTTCTAACAAATTTATAGTTAATCCGTGTACTATATTTGTGCCTTTTTAGCAGTGTAGTATGATTAATGATTCATGGAAAAAATTCACAAGAGTTTCCCTTGTTTTAGGAGCATCTACAGTTATAAACAGAGACATCATTATATATTCCAAACATTTAATCATCCAAGGAGCAAAATGCAACCACAACGAACATCACAACCAACATAATATGTCATGCACAGTCCAAATAGTCCACAATGTCAATACAGTCCCAAATAGTTACAGAAAAGTAAATATAAAATCCATAATAGTGCATACTAACAACTACCACATCCCTCACTGCCTTCTACTCTTGCCCTTACCCTTGTGACCAAGAGCGCTCGTACTTGGAGTGTAAGGGTCACACGGATGGCATCACCTAGTGCTTAGAGGTGGTGTAGGATGAGTCGAGGGAGCATCATGGAGCTGAGAGGGGCCAAGCTCCTCGCGCCTCTTGTCCACGTTGTCATTGTCATCTTCCTCGTCCTCGTCCCCGTCCCCTATAGCATCTTGGCTAGATGAACCCAAGTCTCCTCTGCTTGCGGAAGGAACGTACATGTCTTGCATCGTGTCTGTCCTGCAACCACAATGACCAGTCGCACGGCATAGACGACGTGATAGCCTTTGTTGTACAAAACTATGTTAACTCAAACAATCTAACGTATTAATGATATGTTTGAAAGAATATTTTTAATCTTACATCTAGGAAGCCAAGCATGTAGTCGTCCCTGACTCTCGGCCGAATGCGCTCCATCTCTTCAACTGAGCATTTGAGTGTATTGCCTTACAACAAAGTTCTCAGTAATGATACTTCTAAACGGATAGCAATAGGTTTTGTTTTCTTTTGTAAAAGAATCTAACCTATTATAAGGGTGATACGGCTCGAAGGTGGCACTAACTAAAATAGATAACTCCTAATGTCGGTCCAAAAATGCCTAATGTAATGTTGTTCAACTTAACATAGAAAAATAAGGCAATTGACTTACCACTCTGTCTAAGATCGGTCCTGCCTCCACCTGCCTTTCTGCACGAGTCGATTGGTCGTACGTCGTGTCTTCATCGTCGGATGACTCGATGTCGGCGTAGTCATCTTCTGTCCACTATACCCTCAGCCTGCAACGTGTCGCATGCTGGTACCAAGCTTGGTACCGCCTGAACTCATGGTTCGTGCGTGGCTCATTATTGTTGTCTATGTTGTCGTGCATCTCCTCCCATTGCTCAATGAAGGACTGGTGGTGCCTCTCCCAGTAAAAAATCTTCTTGTTCTTCTAACGATCCAATCTACATGTATGTCATCGTTACTTGAATTCAGAAACATGTCACCATATTAATAGAAATGGACCATCACGAGACATATGAAATATCAAAACACTTATTTATGTAAGTCAACACCAGTCGAGAACAGAGACATAGACCAAAGTTGTCTCACTCCAAATTGGCATGCAACCCTATCTGGCAGGTGAAACTCAACAGCATACACTACAAACTTCTAACCCTTGCGCAACGACGAGAAAACGTTGCAATAGGCCCAATTTTGTTGCAAAAGGTAGTTCATACCACGAAATCGCGTTTGTTGGCAATGGTTGCAAAAAGTCACGTTGCAATAAGAACTTACAACCGTTGCTAGTTTGGCGTTGCAAGAGTTAGCTTTTCTTGCAACGTTGCCAAGCATTGCAATAGGATGTTATTGCAACATTCATTGGCGTGGCAATACGAGCACTTGCCACGTTCGTCTTCAGTGCGAGAGGTGGTAAATACAACGAGCGATAGCGTGGCAATAGATTTTTATTGCCATGCTATAATTTTGTTGCTTAAGGTGTTGTTGCCACGACCGTTCTGCCGTGGCAAGTAAATCATTTGCCACGCAATGTAATCGTTCGGAGAGAGTATACATTATTGCCACGCTTGTCTTGGCGTGGCAATAGTATCATTTGCCGCGCAAATTTATCCGTTGCGAGATACCGTTCATTATTGCCACGGCCCGCGTTGCCGTTACAACAGTATCATTTGCCATGCAATTTTATTCGTTGCGATATACCGTTCATTATTGCCATGACCTCGGTGCCGTTGCAACAGTAGAATTTTGCCACGCAATTTTATTCGTTGCGGAAGTTAATTGTTATTGCAACAATAGTCATGCCGTGGCAATAGTATTATTTGCAACGTAAATAAGTCTGTTACCATACAACATATTGCCACGCATCACGGCTTGTAGGTATAGCTTTTATTGGCAACGCTAGAACATTTAATTTTGGTTTAATAAATCATCATTGGCAAATCAATAAAACCATATCAAAAAGCAATTGCACCCACATATATTAATTATAATTAATCATTCAATATGTTGCCAAACCCATGAAATAGTAGCTAAAATCATAAACGAGTGTACAATTAACTCATTATTTGACAACTTTTTACAAACTTCCTAACATCTATGCAGCACTTGAGAAATTCCTAGCAGCCCAACATGTTGTCTCCTCGGCTATGTCCTCGCTTGATTATGAGCCTCCCACCGAAACCTGTCCACACTACTACCAAAAGAATATGATTGGGATATTAGAACAATATTAAGTTTACTAATTTTTGCACAAATGTAAAGAGATGAAGATTTGGATAGAATATGGTTGTAATTAAGCAAAAGTAGAATTAAGCAAAATGGAATGAGTGTTGTCAATTTAATTAAGCAAAAGTAGAACTAAAAATTACAAAGCCTAGTACTACAGCAAGTACTCAATGAACAGCACCTCCTGCTGGGAGCCGCATACAAATCATTAATGATGAAATACAGCACAAAAAGACATTTTGACATTATAAGAACTGTGCACAAGGTTGTCTGATAACATATTGTAGTTATTACCATCTTCTTTTTCTAATTTCTTGTTTTATTCATCAGCTGCTATGAACCAATCCAACCCATGAATTTGTAACTAAACATATTATGTTGATGGCACGCCAATCCATTTCAGTTCTTGCAAAGGATTATGTGACAGAATATATATATACACACACACATTGGAAAAGGTATAAAAAGGTCGAATGCATGCGGGCAGAAAGATCAACAAGAATTTTCTTTTACCTTTTTCAGCTCCTCAAAGTTTGCTATTGTAGACCGCTACAAGTTTCCTTTATGCCTGGTGTGTCCGAAAGAAGCGACTGTGGTGAAAACAAATACAAGTAGGGGAGGTAGCATAGAGCATCTATCTGTACAGGAGGTAGCATAGAGCATCTATCTGTACAAGCACAAAAGGACAAGCATTTGAGTAGTCAGTTCTGACATTTTAAATCGAGAATGTTTCTATATCTGAGTAACAAAAAATTGTGCTTCATCTAATTAAATAAGTTCAAACATTGCAATTTGAGCTGTTTGATATATCTATGTATCCAATAAAGTAGAGGACCAACATGTATTGAGTTGCAACTACTAATTAGAGAACAATCAAAGTTCATTTTGAACTGATGAATAACGAGTACTGGCTATTAGCCATGCTTGCTTCATGAATAGTCGGACAACCACCCCCAGCCTCTGCATGAGAGGGTACTTATTGGCATACTTCCTAACATCTATGCAGCACTTGAGAAATTCCTAGCAGCCCAACATGTCATCGCCTCGTCTATGTCCTCGCTTGATTATGAGCCTTCCAATGAAACCTTGTCCACCTACTGCCAAAAGAATATGAATTGGGATATTAGAACAATATTAAGTTTACTAAATTTTGCACAAATGTAAAGAGATGAAGATATAAAATGGTTCTAATTTCTAATTTCATATACAAAAGCCATCAAACCAAGCTTTTGCATAGTTGAAGTTCTACTACAATCCTGCCTGAAGGCGTTGCATATGTTTACAGTAGCAGCTGCCTTCTCTGAATTTTTAAGGCAGCAACAGTTTAGTTGATTAGAAAAATCATAACTTGAGTTGTAGACAACGAAAAATTATATTCTTTAACAATATGGAAAGCCCATGAAATTCTCTACATCTTTCTAGTTATTTGTTAAATAAGATTCTGCAGTTATCATGGTCAAAAAACACAAACAACCACTGCTGTCCAGACCTAGGTTAAAACCTGACCGGCTACTTTCAAATTCATAACTGCAAATAGAGAGACAGGGGAGAGCTGGAGGTCGGCGATGTGTAGCAATTGGTGCAGGTGCGAGTGTGACAGCTACAACTTAATGTCATGGTTACCAGAAGCTACTTGGCATAGAGAAATTCAGCCTAGCAACAGGCATTAGCCACTAATAATCATGGTTACCTATCCAAGGCATTGTCATACACCCCCTTTCCCCTACCATCATGCTACTGAATTGAATAATAAAAAGAGAACAGAGTAAAGGGAGCACACTTAAGCTTGAAAACACTGGCAAACAACTAGAAGTTAGGCACTAGGAATTAAGTCTCTGGTCTTGCGCATACCTAATCAAGGAGTAGTAAAGTGGCAAATGGTGAGTTGATTAGCATTTGAGCCCATCAACCTCAGCTAGTACATACTGGCTATAGGATCAGATGATATCTAAAAAAAATTGAGCCCTTGCTGCCTTATTACAGGGAAGAGCAAGATGCATAGCAGATGCACCATCCTTCAATTTCTCATTATTGACAAGATGTTCTGTTTTCCAGTCAAGTTTTAGAAATCTCATAGAGGACTACAATTATTCAAAATACAATGGAAATTCACATGAATACTAAAAAAACATTTTAAAAATGGAAAGCCCTATGAATTGTTGTTACCTTATTCACCCAATCTGGAAAAGCAACACTGAACAGAGGTGTTTGTAGTTTGGTATTTTGGTAGAATATTCAACATTTCCTGCTTACATATTTAATAGTGTGATCACATAAGAAGCTACGTCAAACAGAAAAAAGCAGCACTGTTAATATTACTCCATTTAAAAACCATGTTAAGTGTTTCATTTAAAAATTAGAAAGTGAGTAGTAAGAAAAGTTTGATATCATCATAAAATATACTCTATTGGCAATCATAATACAGGAACATTTTTTCTCTATTATTATGAGCTCTCTACTTGGCAGCACTTTGGACTCCTGCCATAGTCAATTCTTCTGGAGGCCTTGCTTAGCCTGTTAACCGAAGATTCCAATCTAGGCAAGAGATAGCCAATATTTTTTCTTATAGGAAATAACACTATTCTTATACAGGATTAATTGTTTTTATACAAGAGCAAATGCTATACCTAATGTCTATTTGCATACTTCCTTCATCATAATGCAAAATTCAGGGGACACTCCCATCCAATACTACATAAGCACATCACTCCTCTCCAAAATATGTTATTCAGCCATACGTAGCTCAAAATAGGTCGCCATGTGATTGTATTATATATTCTACAACAATATATATACAGACACAGTGCTTGGCCATGTGATTCACCCAAGTAATACAGAGTACTGGAATTTGTACAGATACAATCAAATCATTCACCAAATATTGTGTTTTCATATAAATCAGCCACTGTCAACTGACAGATACAAACCAAATCAGGCACTTTCAGTACTAGAGGGGGGTAACAGCGAGATATGAACCAGATGCGATAGAGATAGTAGGAATAATTTAATATTAATAGCTAACGATTTCGATGCTATCGAACGCACCCAAATCTAAATCACAATGAAGCACAAGGAACATATCGATCACGAGAAAACAATTGTGTAAAAAGGCAGGAGAGAAACATTGCATTGAAACAAGATCATATCATGATGTAGGCACGAGATGGGTTGGGTTTGGCTGGGCTGGACATGCACCTTTCTGCTGTTATCATGGTCAAAAAACACAAACACCCACTGCTGTCCAGACCAAGGTCAAAACCTGACCGGCTACTTTCAAAATTCATAACTCTAATTCTCTAGGTCTAAAATCATGACCTTTCACAACGACAAAACATCTCTAAACCCTCTACAACTTTTATATTATCAAGTATCACAGAAAAGGTAGATTACTACTCAGAACAACTCACCCAATCAAACTTGCACAAGCTGCAGTTTTCAGCACGCATGTTCAATGTATTTTCTACATTCCTAGTTCAACAAGGAAGGTCACATTTGATAAAATTTCATTAAATCATGCAAGAATTTAGATTCCAATTAGCTGGTTGTTACCTTCCTCCTTTTGGGATTATTTCTTGTCCTATTCATCAGCTGTTGTGAAGTGATATATGTCTTCGATGTAGTCACATTTGTAGTGTTTCGTTGAAAAGAGCTCTGCTGGGAGGTGCAGTACTTTCTAGTGGAGCGTGTAGGTGCTGGTGCACCTTTTTGTACGGTGACAACGCTTCTAGGCTGAGTCTACAACATCAAGTTTGTTTGATCTATTTTAGCTACAGTTGATGGTACATGGAACATAGTGAAATAATGTCATTACCTCCTGTAAACCCATCTTCATTTTCATTTTTCATGTCCACCGGTCTCATCTTCCTCTTGTATGATTGGTGCAACTGTGTACTAGCATTGTTTTGCAGGGTACTCTATACATACAAATATTGGTGGTGAAAGATTAGGCATCACAATCATAAGATTATCAAGAGTACAAATGATAAAAAATTATTCTAATTACCATAATCATAGCTCCTTCTTTGTGCTGCGCTAGCATATTAAGGAATTCTTGCTTTCATTTCTTCTCTTAAGTTTATCTTAGCATTTTCCAGGTCCTCTTGCATCCTCCTCCTATTTTCTTCTTTCTCCCTTTCCCTTTCTGCAGCTTCTTGCGCAATCTGTTCTTGAGCTTGTCAACCTCCGCTTCTAAAGCAATGCTCTTCTCCCTAGCTGCAGCTTGAGCACGTGCATGTACTTCAAGGTTCTCTTTCATAAGTTCTCTGCGAGTTCGATACGTAGCCAAATATCCATGCCCAAGTAATTTGGATGATTTGATTTTGTGTTTTTCTCTTTGTAGCATGACTGGAAAATCATGTTCTCCTCAACAGTTGTAAGTGCCGGTCTATCAGGTTCTAATCCAATCTCACCAAGTTTCATGTTGCATTTTCCTAAATTAAATAACAGAACCTGTAAAGAGTTGCTTGACACTACCAGCAGCTATAAAAAAGGTTGATGAAAACATTTACTTACATATACTGAAGCTGATACATGATTGACCATGCGCCATGTTTGTGTGAGTGGTCCTCCAAAGAAGAAGATCGCTTGGCTCTTCACCAGTTTCTTGGTCTCTCTAGGATGCCAAAAAATTCAGCACACAAGTATTGCATCATAGAAGGGAAGGACTAGATTAGTGTATCTAATGATTACCAGCTCAAAGCTACATTGTGAGAAGTTCTTGAACCCATCACATGCTTGGTTCTTTGCTGCTGACGGTTGGAGGAGTTCTGGCTGCTAAGTTTCTGCAGAATGAGAACAAGTGGTATGTAATAATGTTAACTTTGGTCCATCAATTTTGTTTGACAAAGTAGATTTTACTAGCACTGACCTTGAATTTATTAGATCCAAAATACAACTGCAAGTAGTGCCACTCAAAAAGGTGTATTTCTTCGAGTTTATTTCGTATCCTCTCACCATAACTATTATAAGCCTTGTATGTGGCACTCACATCAGATCGCCATCCTCTGTACCGCTCCTGGCAATTTTCCATATTTTCTCTTTTCTTTTATCCACATCATCAATGTTGATGAAGTTCCACCTAAGCTGTTTACAATTAAAAAGCAATGAAAACTTGTGTTTTGCAGCTTGGCAAAATCTGTAGCATTTAGTCTCCAACATGCATATTTTTGTGTATTGAGAACTGTGTCGACTATATTTTTGTATATTGAGAACTGTGTTCACTAGACCTAATCAAGAGTGTGGACAAATATTAGGCGGTGTGGACAAATATTGTCAAATGGAGTATTAAGTTGATTCCTTCTGGAATCCAATTTTAATGTCTGGTCCATACTAAAAAATAGATGTTTTAAGACATGCATGTTTACTGTTTTCTGGAGTATTAAGCTGATTTGGCATCTAAATTAACTAGAGGAGAGGCATGTGAATCCAAAGATTTTCCAGAACCTCTTCTCTAACTGAGGGCTGAGGGCGTATGACATTTTCTAACTGATTTTTAGCTACATGTTCTCTATTAGCAAATTTGCTTAGTAATGTACTCACTTTTTTGGACAGTAAAACGAGCAACAGCAATGTTCCTTAATAAAAAATAGTACACATCATACCAGTATCTCTTTCTGCAATTTCTAGTTTGACTTCTTCCTTTATATCCTTCCAACTGTTTACTCCAATTAGTGGGGCCCATTGCCTTGTAAATAAAACGACCTCATCGACAAATGCACGGGTATTCGGTCCAATGGGGTCCTCCATGGCTATCTGAAAATTCGATTGGGAGTGATGTGTGAATGCGTTCCTTAACTCTCTTGTTGCCTACTGTTAATCCTTTAACAGTGCCACGGCCTCTTTTCTTGCGTTCATTGGAGCCATGTCCTTGCAAAAAAGACAATAACAATCTTGAGCTGTAGTAGTTCACAATTAAGATATGTGAACCCAATATTAAAGTACATGCATTATCACAAACCGTTTCCCTCCGTCTCTTGCCTTCCTTGCATGGCTTGGCCTATTTGAGGGTGGTGTCGCATTGCTTCCATTGCTTTCGTCGTCTTCGTCTACGATTGCATTGGTGTCACGTTGTTCGACAAATGCCACTGCACACAAGGTTAAAGGTTCAGTTTTAAAAAAATTAGTACTAAACAACATTGGTTGAAGAAGGAAAATAAATTACTAATTTCTGGAAATGTCCCCTTTCATCCTTAAAATTCCTTGTACGTGTTGACTGCTTGTTTGCCTAGTGTCATCCTTAAATCTGTTAGTCACCAAAAAATGTAGATGAGGTGTAGTTTAATATAAGGTGCTAAGATTTTGCTTAATACGAAAACATATGCAAAAACATAGATGATATACTATTGGATTGTTTCCGGTCGTAGCTTCTTTAGCCAGTCCTTGTATGCATCAAAAGGATCATCCATAAACAGATGCTCATCTTCTTCCAGCTGCTGCCTTGGTCACTTGAGGGGTGTTATGCTGACTTGTTGTGCTGTCTCTTGTTCCTTTGAGAGTACTAATCTGATTTCCTTCTCACTCTCATTGTCTTGTAGCATAATCTCTGCATGTCTGATAAAATCGAGGGGCTGAAGACTTGCAACATCTCTTCCACAACGCTTCTTGTAGTACAAGAAGTCCCAGGCATTATACCCAAGCTGGTCCTTAAGAGATGTCAAGGTTGACAATTTTATATGAGGCCTTTCCAATTTGAACATTACATAATCCTGATCTGGAAGTCCATTCTTGCAATGAACATAAGAGTCCACATTTCACCCGTGCCACTGCATAAATAGGACAATGGTTGATAAATAAACAAGAATAAAAAAAAGGTAAAGTATTACATATATATAAGTAATGGAACTAAATATCATTGAATTCAGGATTCTATTTTTAGATGGTTTCTGTAATCCCATTATAGAGTAGGCACATGCAACATGAGAAATTCAATGCCTGATGCAGAAAAAGGTTAACTACATCCATACATTTTTGTGTAGTTAAACATTGATATTTAAGCATAGAAAACGATCTCAGACTTTGTATTCCTAAATCGAAACATACATGTTTACTTTCTGTAATTTCAGACAAGCAAAACAAATACCGAGCAAGTAATTGCCTTTTCTTAAACATCTTTTTTTATCATGACCAAAATATGCAAGCAACAAATGCTTGAAAACCCTAAACCCCTCACAATCTGTAGAATTTGCTGTGATGCGAGATTAAATATGAATCAAAAAACCTAGATTAATTAATCATTGTACCCGGGGGACATATGGAGAAGAGAACCCAAGATCATCTTCTACTTCAAGGGTGGCCTCAGTATATCGATGGCGATGGGTACCCAAGGCGGTGGAGTCTATGCTGGCGCTGATGCCTATGAACGAAGCGCCGTCCTGCCTGAAGGCGTTGCCAGTGGCGTCCTCAACGGAGGCGATGATGGGGGCGTCCTGGACCAAGGTGGCGAAGGCGGCGGCGTCATGGCCCTCACGCGGTCCTGGGAGACGGATCGCGATCTAATTAGGGGAGGGGGAGGGATACGCGCGGTTGATTTCTCACTCTGTAGACCGGGCCAATGGGAGAGGGAGGGGTCCGACGTGAAGGGGAGGGGATCTGAGGAAGGCAGATGGGAGACGGGGGAAGGGAGGAGGGTATGTCAATGGGGAAGGGTCTTACTTCGATGGGAGGCGTCGCAGAGGGGCCGCAGCAGGAGGCGTGGGGGAGGGGAGTCGTAGAGGCCAGAGTGGCGGCAATAGGCCACCATCGGCGGATTTGGCTCAGGGAGATTGGGCGGGTGCGAAAAGTTTTTAGGCGCGGCAGTTGAAGATTTTTGTGGAGATTTTCGTCCTCGGCGCGATGAGGAGATACAGGCGGGAGAGGAGCGAATTTTTTGGTATGCCAAACAAAGGAGGCACGCTCACACACAAGAAATTGAAAAAAAATGACGTTTGGTGTTATATGATTATGCCAGTTGTTCTTTTTATTTAATGCTAAATTTACTTGCTCTTTTCTAGTTATGCAAACTTATCAGAAACAAATACAACCAGACAAGAATGTCTCTTTGATTTTGAAAGAAAAACAAATATAATCATAGCATTTTGTAAGAAGCCACTAAGCAACTCAACAAGCTTTTTGTCTAGACTATAGGTGTTTTATTTCTACACCGGAAACAATGTTTATACTTATGTTATAAGTAAAAAGAAAATTATAAATTTGTGACAAAACATATGGCAAGATCAAAACTCTGTTAACCCATTTTTTCTTTTTCTTAAACAGTGATCCATTACAAAGTCCTCATGGAGGCGGCGTCGGGGGATCCTGGATGGATCACGATCTAATTTTGGGGAGGGGAAACGAATAGGCAGGTATGGGGGGAGGAACCGACGATACCTAGGTGCTTCGCGGGGTCACACTACAAGCCCATTACAAAGTCCTCCAAGCCTGCTTTACACCCCCTATAAGGTTTCACCATGGGTACCAACACCACTGCAGAAGTAGTAGTACCCACTAGAAGTAGGCAATGACGTGCCACTCAATGGATGAGACATAGGCAATGACATGCCCCTATGATCATGTTGAGGCACTCGGTGACATACGACATCGCACTTGGTAGCATATGACATGACACTTGAGAGGATGAGACTACATATCAAGTTGTTGTTCGACGTGGCAATCCTAGTTACATATGACACAACATCTACCTAACATAGTCAAAGATGTGGCACTCGTGGACACGATGAGGTAGGCACTCAATGGCATAAGACAACACTCAAAACGAGCATATCACATATCTAGGCGACGTGGCACGCTCGGTACGACATCACTGACATAGGAAGACAAGCAAAACGATATGACATTAAATGGAATATGATTCGTAGTTACTAGTTGGACAGGATACAAATATGTTTTTAAAAAATCAGTTGCAATGATTAGCATACAATTAGAAAAAAGGAGTTTGATACTTATTTACTAGTTGGACATGATAGAAATATGTTTTTTTAAAAAGTAAAGTAATCAGTAGGAATGATTATAATAGAATTAGGAAAAAATGGAATATGATATTTAGTTACTAGCTGGACATGATAGAAATATGTTTTTAAAAAAATTAAGTTGGACGATTAAGCATAGAATTAGAAAACAAAACGATAGAAATATGTTTTAAAAAAAAATTAAGTTGGAACAATTAGCATAGATTAGAAAACAAAAAAGTTGGTACTTTAGTGGGCACAGCCAAGGACCAGCGGCCGCGCCAAGCCAACCCCTACGGGGAGCCTAGCAAAGCTACCGGCCTCAACTGGCCCAGAAGAGTAACAATTTCGTGAAATAGCGCTTGATATGAGAAGTTCAGTGTGGTTTGGTGGCTTCAGCTTTTAAGCTGAGTTTTGCATCTCCGAATTGGTGAGGTGGCACTAAGGAACCAAGCTTTGGCAACAGAAGTGGAACAATCAACACACTTTGTTAACGGGCCAGTCCAGAAGTGGAACAAACGCGGCCGCCTCGCCCTCTCCTACTTCTCCTCTCCCCCTTCTTCCCCGCCCCGCCGCCACTTTCCCCCAACTCTTCACCACCGAAGCGCCGCCGCATACAAGGCGAAGCAGCACCGGAAGGAGAAGGAGAGAAGAGAGAGTCCTCCCCACCGTGCCCGCTG
>NW_027098358.1:0-26949 GCF_019320115.1 Miscanthus floridulus | reverse complement strand
ACTCACACTTACCTTAGCGTAGAGGCAATTGAATCCATACATTACCATTCAACGAATGGCACCCATGCAATATCACGCGCATGGACAACGAAATAGAAACAATCAATTCCCCCAGTTAGTAATTATATATAAGCCACTAGAAGTCCTTAATTGGGCTATAAGGGATGTGATCACCAGTATACCATAAAATTTGATTTTGAACACTTATATATTAATTATAAGTTTGAAAACCATTTAACAACAAAGCTTTTGTTTAAATAGCCGTAAGACATGTTTATGTTGAATCTAGCTCTGATACCAGCTCACGGAACCGACCAATTATAAGAGCACAAGTACAAAAACAATCGCCGGAACGATCAAATTCTCGAACTTGAGCCCATATAAACCCGGTAGTCAACCGAAATCTCGAAGGATTTCAAATCAACTTGTATACAACCAAGATCACAGTAATCCAACATAACATATCGTACGTTACAACATTTCACAGATGTTGGCAAATAGATTACACATCACAGAGTCATTGTTATACAAAACAAGTCTTGTAAAACATGCGGAAGCAAATAGTTTAACTCACACACCGAGTTCAAATACACATACTGGTTCGCTGATCACAGACCGCAAAGCATTCAGATAAGAGAGAGAGGGGATCATGCCCATGATCTAGTCCTCATCACCCGCCGGGTGGAGACAATACTTGCAAAATCCCTGATATAGGAGGTCATCTGCAACAAGAGGGAATAAACCCTGAGTACGGGAATGTACTCAGCTAGACTTACCCGTCGAAAACCAAACAAATGACACCAAGGATTATGCATAGCTTAATGTAGTGGAGCTGGCTGACATTTTCTCTTTGCAGAAAAGCATAAGTAATAATGATCAACTCTTAACCTGAACTAGCAGTAACTTTTTAGCCATTAACCTGTCATCTATATTAGCACCTGTACTAAGCAATCATTTATTAGGGTGCAAACATTAATAACCATATCAGGTATTCATTGTGGCAACCTTATCATCATCCATTTAACCATATCGTTAAATTAATTGAATCTACGTTGCCGCTGCTCAGTCAAGTTCTCACTATCCGGGAGAGGACGGCGATTCGAATCGATTCCTATCCAGCTGGAGGGGTATTCCTAAACACAAACCCTGCTTCCCCCGTCAGGGTCGCAACAAGTCACCTTTGGTACAATTCAGGAGTCGCGGGTCCGAACAGATCGGCATTCTCAGAGAACCACTCTGCCAAGGTTGTTCGGGACTCTAACCCGCCTTGGACTTATGCCAATGGCTCTCCGCACATCCTTACTACCTCCAGAGTGCCGCCACTGCTCGCGTTCCCGGCCTGAATCGAGCTACTAGGCTTCGCGGTCGGAACGACTTATCCGGCCAGCTAAGTGTTAGGCTGCGTTCAACATGACATGAGGACGTACAGCGTATCGGTCCTTAAACGACTCAGACGGAGTCACTATGTTCAAACCTACACAAGACCCCGCCCGGTCTTAATTCATTATTTACATGGTTCTTTTCCACGATAGCAAATATAGCCAACCGTGATCCACCTCATCCTAAAGCTCGCAGGTGACAGGAAATCACCTGACTTCTACCGCACTAAGCATGGCTAAGCATTTAACCCGTCCTGGACTTAAATGGGATTTCAGTGCGATATCTGGACAAGGAAGGATATATAATGCAAGCAATTGGTTCCAACCAATTCCTATACTTAATGCATCATCAACAATAAAAGATACTCAATGTATTTGTGAAAACATAGGAGGCTTAATATGCTCCGGGGCTTGCCTTTCAGGAACGAGGAAGGCTGGTGGTCAGGGCACTCGGGCAATTCCTCCGCGGCGACTGCTTCGTCGGCTTCCTGCACCTCGGGTTCCTCCTCCTGGTTGGCTCCCTCGAACTCCAGCAACGTCACTCCCTCCGGCACACCTATTGCATGAATGCGCAAGATAAATATCATGGATGCACATGTATGAATGTCGGGGATGCTCGGGGAATGCACATGTTCGCTGTAGTTTGCATATTCCAACTTAAGCCCTATTCAAATCACTTTCACTTACCACGTTTATACAACCTAAGGTATAATTGCTCATCTTCCGTTAATGACCTAGCACCTGCACCTAAGCATATTCTCAAGTTAGGCTAACCCCTAAACAATCAACGAGAACATTGCAACAACATACACTCAAGCATTTGTATTTCAGCAAATGAATACTATGTAGCGTTGCAGTAAACTAGTCATAACTGAAGATTTATAAATCCAAATGATATGCAACAAGACAATCTGGAAAGCTTATAAAATTGTCTACAATACAATTTCAGACCTCAAAGCATGATTCAAACCTTTACCAGGTCGAATTCATTCAATCAACAGAAGTCTATCCTCACAAGGCAGAGAATCAGCAAAAACTGCAACCTAACTTTAAACAGCTGTAGTTTCTAAACTACTGGGCCAAATGCCCTCAAATTTTGACAGGAGCTAGCTACCTAATTATCTACAACTCTTGTATTCAACTCATTCACAGAAAACCAAATTATCATGGGGAGCTTTCTAAAGTCCCCAGATCTGTCCAGAGGGACATAATGCAAACAAATAATTAGCAACTTATGATGTAACATATAATTAGACAAAACCAACTTTACTATCTCATCACACATATCATAAGAACACCAGCAAGTAAAGTGTTCATCACCAAAACATTTCTTTTAATGCATTTCTTAATTTATTTAATTAATTAGGGGAAATAGTAAACATATATGAAAGCTACACCATTAAATCTACAAAAATTACAGTAGACCCTACATGGTCCAAGTAGACTACCATAAAAATTTCACACCATTTTAGTAAGTACAACAGCCTACACAAAAATGGTAAGACAGAATGGCTTAAAATGGCATAATTAGGAAACCTTAGTGAAAAGTGTCAAGCAACAGATTTCATATTTTTCCTAGCATCTATAAGGTACCAAGATACTACCTACCAAGTTTCATGGCCATAGGATTCATAGATAATTTACAAAAATTCACACAAGTATCTACCAAAGATAAAAGGAAAATCTATAACTTAAAAACTACACATGCAATGACTCTCAAATTTTAACCAGAGCTTCTACTATACAATACTAGCTTACCCACAAAATTTCATAATTTTTGGATCACAGAAACTCATGATATGATTTAAACAAGTTTGCATGCATTCAAAAACACTTTTCAAGTTCCTATTTAATTCACCCAAAATTTCTACATAATATGCTCAAGATATATTTTTCTTAAATACTAGACCTAACAGTGAGTCTAACCAAAATTGGAAGTCACTCAATTTGGATCTACCAATTAGGAGTTACAAAAATCACAAATCAGCATTCAAAACTGAAAATTTGAACTAGCCCAAGGACTGCTCAGACACTGACAACTGGGGTCCAAGCCGGTCAGCTGGGCCCAGCGTGTCATAGACACAGACATGAGGACAACGGCTGCGACGGCGCGGAAGACGGCAATAGCTCGCCGGTCGGCGGCTTCAACCGGCGACAGCAGAGGGTACCGACCGGCTCACCCTAAGCAACCTGCAACCGATTGGTACCCAAGAACATGCACCTATTCCTAACTACAGCCTTGCCAGGCGGGCGAGAGCAATCGCGGTTGCGCAAGGCACGGGCGGCGCGCCCGACACGGCGACCGTGCCATGGTCCCGGCCTCGAGCTCGTACGAGCCCCCGCAAGACCACATGCGAAGCTTCTAGAACGAACTAAGGTTCCGAGGTGCAGTGTAGGTTGCCTGGCCATGTGCACCGGGCCAACGTCGGCGCTCAGGGCAATCGCCGGACGAGGTCCGTCGGATCCGGCGTGAAAACAACGAAGTCACCGAACTACATCTAGAGGGTAGAAACTATAGCTAATAGGGAAGCTTATGCGTGCTCTAGCTAGAACGGAGATGAGCCAGGCATGGCCGATGACGGTGAGCTCGCGTATGCGGCCATGGCAGCCATGGCGAGAGCGACCGGCCGTTCCGGCATGCACACACGATAGCGTCTAACGTCACTCCTACCCGAGCACCAGCAAGCTAGGAGGATACTAGGATGGTAGAGATCTCAGCGAGAGAGGGAACGGGGAGATGGGGCCACGATGGCCGTGCGAGCGGCGGCGTTCTGGCCGGCCTCCCGCTCGAGCGCATCGCGAAATGTGGCTCACCAAACGGGGCAACACGAGCATGAAGAGGTGGAGATCGTAGAGGTGATGGTGATGGAGCTAAGACCGTGATCAATCGGACAAAGGTGGTGAGGCGAGGAAGTTAGACGGAGGCGGAGCTCGTTCGGCAGCAATGGCGACCGCGGTGGTGCTGCTGCGCTTCGGCTGTGAACGGAGAAGTGAATGGGGGCAGAGCGCGTGCGGGTGAGTGGAGAGGCAACAGGGCTCGCTCCAGTTCAAGCCGGCCAGCGCGCGGCGCGGTCAGGGCGATCCGAGCGCGTGGCGGACACGCGGCGGCCGGTCTCTGTTGTCGGTCGGCCATGACCGGTCTGAAGGTCACGTTTTCTGCGTTCATCGAGTCCGACTGACAGGCGAACTTTGACACCGATTAACTCCTAAACCGTGCCGATCTAGATCATGTCATAGTTAACAAAGATGGAGATCTACATGTGGTCTACAACCTTCACAATTGGAGCTTGAGCTGGTTCGGCTTGGTTTGTGAGATACAATGCTCCAAACATCGACACATGAAACTGAAATTGCACTTAGGACTTAGAAATAATTTCAAGTGTTGAATCCACCTTCAATTCTTACTTGTGGGTCATTTTTGAACATGTTGTGCACATTTTCATGAGATGGCCATAAAACAACTTTTGTTCCATATATAATTCTCTACAACTTTGCTTTAGGTTGCTCAGACATGCAAACATTCTAAGCTACACTTTTTAAACAGTCAAACTCAGGAGCTCTAGGGGTCCAAATTGGTCAACCATGACTTGGAAACCTAATTAGGCAAAATGATCAACATGAACATTGTTCCTAATGACATTCTAGGTGTAACTAAGTTACTTAGGATGATTATTAACCACACCACACATTGGTCACACAAGAATCAAGCAAGGTATGTACTGAAACAATGAAAAACACAAGAAATGTTGCAACTGTTTCATAGTCATGTTTCACTTGTTTCATGATTGGGTTGCATAGCACTAACTAACCTTGTTTCACTAAGTGAGTGGCACATGTTGCACTTAAGTGTTGCACACTTTACATTTCATAAAAGAACAACACACATGAAATATACAAAACGTTGCAGTGTTTCGAAATTATGTTTCATGTGCTATAAGTTCACGAAGGGATGCATGATGCTCATGTTCATGAAATGCAGTGCAAATGTGGAAGCTAAACACCTGGGGTGTTACATGGGTCATGTGGAGTCTTGTTTCAGTCCGTTGGGAGCCAGTGTTGGTGCAAGATAGGGGCACGGTTTGCGCTGAACATACCATTGGCTCAGAAATCATTTTGGACGCACCCGATGGTACTCCTAGGTGACGTGGGTCAATTGGAATCTTGTTTCGGTCTGTTGGGAGCCAGTGTCGGTGCAAGATAGGTGCATGGTTGGCGCCGAACATACCATTGGCTCGGAAATCATTTTGGACAAACCCGATGGAACTCCTAGGTGACGTGGGTCAAGTGGAATCTCGTTTTGGTCTGTTAGAAGCCAATGTCGGTGCAAGATAGGTGCATGGTTGGCGCCGAACATACCATAGGCTCGGAAATCGTTTTGGACACACCTGATGGTACTCCTAGGTGACGTGGGTCAATTGGAATCTCATTTCGATCTGTTGGGAGCCAGTGTCGGTGCAAGATAGGTGCACGGTTGGCGCCGAACATACCATTGTCTCGGAAATCGTTTTGGACACACCCGATGGAACTCCTAGGTGATGTGGGTCATGTGGAGTCTTGTTTCAGTCCGTTGGGAGCCAGTGTCCGTGCAAGATAGGTGCACGGTTTGTGCCGAACATACCATAGGCTCGGAAATCATTTTGGACGCACCCGATGGTACTCCTAGGTGATGTGGGTCATTTGGAATCTCATTTTAGTCTGTTGGGAACCAGTGTCGGTGCAAGATAGGTGAACGGTTGGCGCCGAACATACCATAGGCTCAGAAATCATTTTGGACACACCCGATGGAACTCCTAGGTGACGTGGGTCATGTGGAGTCTCGTTTCTGTCCGTTGGAAGCTAGTGTCGGTGCAAGATAGGTGCACGGTTGGCGTGGAACATACCATAGGCTCAGAAATCATTTTGGACACACCCGATGGAACTCCTAGGTGACGTGGGTCATGTGGAGTCTTGTTTTAGTCCGTTGGGAGCCAGTGTCCGTGCAAGATAGGTGCACGGTTTGTGCCGAACATACCATAGGCTCGGAAATCATTTTGGATGCACCCGATGGTACTCCTAGGTGACGTGGGTCAAGTGGAATCTCGTTTCGGTCTGTTAGGAGCCAGTGTCGGTGCAAGATAGGTGCACGGTTGGCGCCGAACATACCATAGGCTCGAAATCGTTTTGGACACACCCAATGGTACTCCTAGGTGACGTGGGTCAAGTGGAATCTTGTTTCGGTCTGTTGGGAGCCAGTGTCGGTGCAAGATAGGTGCACGGTTGGCGCCGAACATACCATTGGCTCAGAACTCATTTTGGACACACCCGATGGAACTCCTAGGTGATGTGGGTCATGTGGAGTCTTGTTTCAGTCCGTTGGGAGCCAGTGTCGGTGCAAGATAGGGGCACGGTTTGCGCCGAACATACCATTGGCTCAGAAATCATTTTGGACGCACCCGATGGTACTCCTAGGTGACGTGGGTCAATTGGAATCTTGTTTCGGTCTGTTGGGAGCCAGTGTGTGCAGGATAGGTGCATGGTTGGCGCCGAACATACCATTGGCTCGGAAATCATTTTGGACACACCCGATGGAACTCCTAGGTGACGTGGGTCAAGTGGAATCTCGTTTCGGTCTGTTAGGAGCCAATGTCGGTGCAAGATAGGTGCACGGTTGGCGCCAAACATACCATAGGCTCGGAAATCATTTTGGACACACCCGATGGAACTCCTAGGTGACGTGGGTCATGTGGAGTCTTGTTTCAGTCCGTTGGGAGCCAGTGTCGGTGCAAGATAGGGGCACGGTTTGCGCCGAACATACCATTGGCTCAGAAATCATTTTGGACGCACCCGATGGTACTCCTAGGTGACGTGGGTCAATTGGAATCTTGTTTCGGTCTGTTGGGAGCCAGTGTCGGTGCAAGATAGGTGCACGGTTGGCGCCGAACATACCATTGGCTCGGAAATCATTTTGGACACACCCGATGGAACTCCTAGGTGACGTGGGTCAAGTGGAATCTCGTTTCGGTCTGTTAGGAGCCAATGTCGGTGCAAGATAGGTGCACGGTTGGCGCCGAACATACCATAGGCTCGGAAATCATTTTGGACACACCCGATGGTACTCCTAGGTGACGTGGGTCAAGTGGAACCTCGTTTCAGGTCTGTTGGGAGCCAGTGTCGGTGCAAGATAGGTGCACGGTTGGCGCCGAACATACCATTGGCTCGGAAATCATTTTGGACACACCCGATGGAACTCCTAGGATGACGTGGGTCATGTGGAGTCTTGTTTCAGTCCGTTGGGAGCCAGTGTCAGTGCAAGATAGGGGCACGGTTTGCGCTGAACATACCATAGGCTCAGAAATCATTTGGACGCACCTGATGGTACTCCTAGATGACGTGGGTCAATTGGAATCTCATTTCGATCTGTTGGGAGCCAGTGTCGGTGCAAGATAGGTGCACGGTTGGCGCCGAACATACCATAGGCTCGGAAATTGTTTTGGACACACCCGATAGAACTCCTAGGAGAGGTGGGTCATGTGGAGTCTTGTTTCAGTCCATTGGGAGCCAGTGTCCGTGCAAGATAGGTGCACGGTTTGTGCCGAACATACCAGAGGCTCGGAAATCATTTTGGACGCACCCGATGGTACTCCTAGGTGATGTGGGTCAATTGGAATCTCGTTTCGGTCTGTTGGGAGCCAGTGTCGGTGCAAGATAGGTGAACGGTTGGCGCCGAACATACCATAGGCTCAGAAATCATTTTGGACACACCCGATGGAACTCCTAGGTGACGTGGGTCATGTGGAGTCTCGTTTCTGTCCGTTGGGAGCCTAGTGTCGGTGCAAGATAGGTGCACGGTTGGCGCGGAACATACCATTGGCTCAGAAATCATTTTGGACAGCACCCGATGGTAACTCCTAGGTGACGTGGGTCAATTGGAATCTTGTTTCGGTCTGTTGGGAGCCAGTGTCCGGTGCAAGATAGGTGCACGGTTTGGCGCCGAACATACCATTGGCTCGGAAATCATTTTGGACACACCCGATGGAACTCCTAGGTGACGTGGGTCAAGTGGAATCTTGTTTCGGTCTGTTAGGAGCCAAGTGTCGGTGCAAGATAGGTGCACGGTTGGCGCCGAACATACCATAGGCTCAGAAATCATTTTGGACACACCCGATGGTACTCCTAGGTGACGTGGGTCAAGTGGAATCTCGTTTCGGTCTGTTGGGAGCCAGTGTCGGTGCAAGATAGGTGCACGGTTGGCGCCGAACATACCATTGGCTCGGAAATCATTTTGGACACACCCGATGGAACTCCTAGGTGACGTGGGTCATGTGGAGTCTTGTTTCAGTCCGTTGGGAGCCAGTGTCGGTGCAAGATAGGGGCACGGTTTGCGCCTGAACATACCATAGGCTCAGAAATCATTTTGGACGCACCCGATGGTACTCCTAGGTGACGTGGGTCAATTGGAATCTCATTTCGATCTGTTGGGAGCCAGTGTCGGTGCAAGATAGGTGCACGGTTGGCGCCGAACATACCATTGGCTCGGAAATCGTTTTGGACACACCCGATGGAACTCCTAGGTGACGTGGGTCATGTGGAGTCTTGTTTCAGTCCGTTGGGAGCCAGTGTCCGTGCAAGATAGGTGCACGGTTTGTGCTGAACATACCATAGGCTCGGAAATCATTTTGGACGCACCCGATGGTACTCCTAGGTGATGTGGGTCATTTGGAATCTCATTTCGGTCTGTTGGGAGCCAGTGTTGGTGCAAGATAGGTGAACGGTTGGCGCCGAACATACCATAGGCTCAGAAATCATTTTGGACACACCTGATGGAACTCCTAGGTGACGTGGGTCATGTGGAGTCTCGTTTCTGTCCGTTGGGAGCTAGTGTCGTTGCAAGATAGGTGCACGGTTGGCGCGGAACATACCATAGGCTCGGAAATCATTTTGGACACACCCGATGGAACTCCTAGGTGACGTGGGTCATGTGGAGTCTTGTTTCAGTCCATTGGGAGCCAGTGTCGGTGCAAGATAGGGGCACGGTTTGCGCCGAACATACCATTGGCTCAGAAATCATTTTGGACGCACCCGATGGTACTCCTAGGTGACGTGGGTCAATTGGAATCTTGTTTCGGTCTGTTGGGAGCCAGTGTCGGTGCAAGATAGGTGCACGGTTGGCGCCGAACATACCATTGGCTCGGAAATCATTTTGGACACACCCGATGGAACTCCTAGGTGACGTGGGTCAAGTGGAATCTCGTTTCGGTCTGTTAGGAGCCAATGTCGGTGCAAGATAGGTGCACGGTTGGCGCCGAACATACCATAGGCTCGGAAATCAGTTTTGGACACACCCGATGGTACTCCTAGGTGACGTGGGTCAAGTGGAACCTCGTTTCGGTCTGTTGGGAGCCAGTGTCGGTGCAAGATAGGTGCACGGTTGGCGCCGAACATACCATTGGCTCGGAAATCATTTTGGACACACCCGATGGAACTCCTAGATGACGTGGGTCATGTGGAGTCTTGTTTCAGTCCGTTGGGAGCCAGTGTCGGTGCAAGATAGGGGCACGGTTTGCGCTGAACATACCATAGGCTCAGGAAATCATTTTGGACACACCCGAATGGTACTCCTAGGTGACGTGGGTCAAGTGGAATCTCGTTTAGGTCTGTTGGGAGCCAGTGTCGGTGCAAGATAGGTGCACGGTTGGCGCCGAACATACCATTGGCTCAGGAAATCATTTTGGACACACCCGATGGAACTCCTAGGTGATGTGGGTCAATGTGGAAGTCTTGTTTCGTCATGTTGGGAGCCAGTGTCGGTGCAAGATAGGTGCACGGTTTGGCGCCGAACATACCATTGGCTCAGAAATCAGTTTTGGACGCACCCGATGTAACTCCTAGGTGATGTGGGTCAATTGGAATCTTGTTTCAGGTCTGTTAGGGAGCCAGTGTCCGTTGCAAGATAGGTGCACGGTTGGCGCCGAACATACCATAGGCTCGGGAAATCATTTTGGACACACCCGATGGAACTCCTAGGTGACGTGGGTCAATGTGGAATCTCGTTTCTGTCTGTTAGGAGCCTAGTGTCGGTGCAAGATAGGTGCACGGTTGGCGCGGAACATACCATAGGCTCAGAAATCATTTTGGACACACCCGATGGAACTCCTAGGTGACGTGGGTCATGTGGAGTCTTGTTTCAGTCCGTTGGGAGCCAGTGTCCGTGCAAGATAGGTGCACGGTTTGTGCCGAACATACCATAGGCTCGGAAATCATTTTGGACGCACCCGATGGTACTCCTAGGTGACGTGGGTCAAGTGGAATCTCGTTTCGGTCTGTTAGGAGCCAGTGTCGGTGCAAGATAGGTGCACGGTTGGCGCCGAACATACCATAGGCTCAGGAAATCAGTTTTGGACACACCCGATGGTACTCCTAGGTGACGTGGGTCAAGTGGAATCTCGTTTCGGTCTGTTGGGAGCCAGTGTCGGTGCAAGATAGGTGCACGGTTGGCGCCGAACATACCATTGGCTCAGAAATCATTTTGGACACACCCGATGGAACTCCTAGGTGACGTGGGTCATGTGGAGTCTTGTTTCAGTCCGTTGGGAGCCAGTGTCGGTGCAAGATAGGGGCACGGTTTGCGCTGAACATACCATATGGCTCAGAAATCATTTTGGACGCACCCGATGGTACTCCTAGGTGACGTGGGTCAATTGGAATCTCGTTTCGGTCTGTTGGGAGCCAGTGTCGGTGCAAGATAGGTGCACGGTTGGCGCCGAACATACCATTGGCTCAGAAATCAGTTTTGGACACACCCGATGGAACTCCTAGGTGACGTGGGTCATGTGGAGTCTTGTTTCAGTCCGTTGGGAGCCAGTGTCCGGTTGCAAGATAGGTGCACGGTTGTGCCGAACATACCATAGGCTCGGAAATCATTTTGGACGCACCCGATGGTACTCCTAGGTGATGTGGGTCATGTGGAATCTTCGTTTCGGTCTGTTGGGAGCCAGTGTTCGGTGCAAGATAGGTGAACGGTTGGCGCCGAACATACCATAGGCTCGGAAATCATTTTGGACACACCGATGGAACTCCTAGGTGACGTGGGTCATGTGGAGTCTCGTTTCTGTCCGTTGGGAGCTAGTGTCGGTGCAAGATAGGTGCACGGTTGGCGCGGAACATACCATAGGCTCAGAAATCATTTTGGACACACCCGATGGAACTCCTAGGTGACGTGGGTCATGTGGAGTCTTGTTTCAGTCCGTTGGGAGCCAGTGTCCGTGCAAGATAGGTGCACGGTTTGTGCCGAACATACCATAGGCTCGGAAATCATTTTGGACGCACCCGATGGTACTCCTAGGTGACGTGGGTCAAGTGGAATCTCGTTTCGGTCTGTTAGGAGCCAGTGTCGGTGCAAGATAGGTGCACGGTTGGCGCCGAACATACCATAGGCTCGGAAATCGTTTTGGACACACCCGATGGTACTCCTAGGTGACGTGGGTCAAGTGGAATCTCGTTTCGGTCTGTTGGGAGCCAGTGTCGGTGCAAGATAGGTGCACGGTTGGCGCCGAACATACCATTGGCTCAGAAATCATTTTGGACACACCCGATGGAACTCCTAGGTGACGTGGGTCATGTGGAGTCTTGTTTCAGTCCGTTGGGAGCCAGTGTCGGTGCAAGATAGGGGCACGGTTTGCGCCGAACATACCATAGGCTCAGAAATCATTTTGGACGCACCCGATGGTACTCCTAGGTGACGTGGGTCAATTGGAATCTCATTTCGGATCTGTTGGGAGCCAGTGTCGGTGCAAGATAGGTGCACGGTTGGCGCCGAACATACCATTGGCTCGGAAATCAGTTTTGGACACACCCGATGGAACTCCTAGGTGACGTGGGTCATGTGGAGTCTTGTTTCAGTCCAGTTGGGAGCCAGTGTCCGTGCAAGATAGGTGCACGGTTTGTGCCGAACATACCATAGGCTCAGAAATCATTTTGGACGCACCCGATGGTACTCCTAGGTGATGTGGGTCATTTGGAATCTCATTTCGAGTCTGTTGGGAGCCAGTGTCGGTGCAAGATAGGTGAACGGTTGGCGCCGAACATACCATAGGCTCGGAAATCATTTTGGACACACCCGATGGAACTCCTAGGTGACGTGGGTCATGTGGAGTCTCGTTTCTGTCCGTTGGGAGCTAGTGTCGGTGCAAGATAGGTGCACGGTTGGCGCGGAACATACCATAGGCTCAGAAATCATTTTGGACACACCCGATGGAACTCCTAGGTGACGTGGGTCATGTGGAGTCTTGTTTCAGTCCGTTGGGAGCCAGTGTCCGTGCAAGATAGGTGCACGGTTTGTGCCGAACATACCATAGGCTCGGAAATCATTTTGGACGCACCCGATGGTACTCCTAGGTGACGTGGGTCAAGTGGAATCTCGTTTCGGTCTGTTAGGAGCCAGTGTCGGTGCAAGATAGGTGCACGGTTGGCGCCGAACATACCATAGGCTCGGAAATCGTTTTGGACACACCCAATGGTACTCCTAGGTGACGTGGGTCAAGTGGAATCTCGTTTCGGTCCTGTTGGGAGCCAGTGTCGGTGCAAGATAGGTGCACGGTTGGCGCCGAACATACCATAGGCTCGAAAATCATTTTGGACACACCCGATGGAACTCCTAGGTGATGTGGGTCATGTGGAGTCTTAGTTTCAGTCCGTTGGGAGCCAGTGTCGGTGCAAGATAGGTGCACGGTTTGCGCCGAACATACCATAGGCTCAGAAATCATTTTGGACTGCACCCGATGGTACTCCTAGGTGACGTGGGTCAATTGGAATCTTGTTTCGGTCTATTGGGAGCCAGTGTCGGTGCAAGATAGGTGCACGGTTTGCGCCGAACATACCATAGGCTCGAAAATCATTTTGGACACACCCGATGGTACTCCTAGGTGACGTGGGTCAAGTGGAATCTTCGTTTCGGTCTGTTGGGAGCCAGTGTCGGTGCAAGATAGGTGCACGGTTGGCGCCGAACATACCATTGGCTTAGAAATCATTTTGGACACACCCTGATGGAACTCCTAGGTGACTGTGGGTCATGTGGAGTCTTGTTTCAGTCCGTTGGGAGCCAGTGTCGGTGCAAGATAGGTGCACGGTTGGCGCCGAACATACCATTGGCTCAGAAATCATTTTGGACACACCCGATGGAACTCCTAGGTGACGTGGGTCATGTGGAGTCTTGTTTCAGTCCGTTGGGAGCCAGTGTCGGTGCAAGATAGGGGCACGGTTTGCGCTGAACATACCATAGGCTCAGAAATCATTTTGGACGCACCCGATGGTACTCCTAGGTGACGTGGGTCAATTGGAATCTCATTTCGATCTGTTGGGAGCCAGTGTCGGTGCAAGATAGGTGCACGGTTGGCGCCGAACATACCATTGGCTCGGAAATCGTTTTGGACACACCCGATGGAACTCCTAGGTGACGTGGGTCATGTGGAGTCTTGTTTCAGTCCGTTGGGAGCCAGTGTCCGTGCAAGATAGGTGCACGGTTTGTGCCGAACATACCATAGGCTCGGAAATCATTTTGGACGCACCCGATGGTACTCCTAGGTGATGTGGGTCATTTGGAATCTCATTTCGGTCTGTTGGGAGCCAGTGTCGGTGCAAGATAGGTGCACGGTTGGCGCCGAACATACCATAGGCTCGGAAATCATTTTGGACACACCCGATGGAACTCCTAGGTGACGTGGGTCATGTGGAGTCTCGTTTCTGTCCGTTGGGAGCTAGTGTCGGTTGCAAGATAGGTGCACGGTTGGCGCGGAACATACCATAGGCTCGGAAATCATTTTGGACACACCCGATGGAACTCCTAGGTGACGTGGGTCATGTGGAGTCTTGTTCAGTCCGTTGGGAGCCAGTGTCGTGCAAGATAGGTTCACGGTTTGTGCCGAACATACCATAGGCTCGGAAATCATTTTGGACGCACCCGATGGTACTCCTAGGTGACGTGGGTCAAGTGGAATCTCGTTTCGGTCTGTTAGGAGCCAGTGTCGGTGCAAGATAGGTGCACGGTTGGCGCCGAACATACCATAGGCTCGGAAATCGTTTTGGACACACCCGATGGTACTCCTAGGTGACGTGGGTCAAGTGGAATCTCGTTTCGGTCTGTTGGGAGCCAGTGTCGGTGCAAGATAGGTGCACGGTTGGCGCCGAACATACCATTGGCTCAGAAATCATTTTGGACACACCCGATGGAACTCCTAGGTGACGTGGGTCATGTGGAGTCTTGTTTCAGTCCGTTGGGAGCCAGTGTCGGTGCAAGATAGGGGCACGGTTTGCGCCGAACATACCATAGGCTCAGAAATCATTTTGGACGCACCCGATGGTACTCCTAGGTGACGTGGGTCAATTGGAATCTCGTTTCGGTCTGTTGGGAGCCAGTGTCGGTGCAAGATAGGTGCACGGTTGGCGCCGAACATACCATTGGCTCAGGAAATCATTTTGGACACACCCGATGGAACTCCTAGGTGACGTGGGTCATGTGGAAGTCTTGTTTCAGGTCCGTTGGGAGCCAGTGTCGGTGCAAGATAGGTGCACGGTTTGGCGCCGAACATACCATAGGCTCAGGAAATCATTTTGGACACACCCGATGGTACTCCTAGGTGACGTGGGTCAAGTGGAATCTCGTTTCGGTCTGTTGGGAGCCAGTGTCGGTGCAAGATAGGTGCACGGTTGGCGCCGAACATACCATTGGCTCAGAAATCATTTTGGACACACCCGATGGAACTCCTAGGTGACGTGGGTCATGTGGAGTCTTGTTTCAGTCCGTTGGGAGCCAGTGTCGGTGCAAGATAGGGGCACGGTTTGCGCTGAACATACCATAGGCTCAGAAATCATTTTGGACGCACCCGATGGTACTCCTAGGTGACGTGGGTCAATTGGAATCTCGTTTCGGTCTGTTGGGAGCCAGTGTCGGTGCAAGATAGGTGCACGGTTGGCGCCGAACATACCATTGGCTCGGAAATCATTTTGGACACACCCGATGGAACTCCTAGGTGACGTGGGTCATGTGGAGTCTTGTTTCAGTCCGTTGGGAGCCAGTGTCCGTGCAAGATAGGTGCACGGTTTGTGCCGAACATACCATAGGCTCGGAAATCATTTTGGACGCACCCGATGGTACTCCTAGGTGATGTGGGTCATGTGGAATCTCGTTTCGGTCTGTTGGGAGCCAGTGTCGGTGCAAGATAGGTGAACGGTTGGCGCCGAACATACCATAGGCTCGGAAATCATTTTGGACACACCCGATGGAACTCCTAGGTGACGTGGGTCATGTGGAGTCTCTGTTTCTGTCCGTTGGGAGCCAGTGTCGGTGCAAGATAGGTGCACGGTTGGCGCGGAACATACCATAGGCTCGGAAATCATTTTGGACACACCCGATGGAACTCCTAGGTGACGTGGGTCATGTGGAGTCTTGTTTCAGTCCAGTTGGGAGCCAGTGTCCGTGCAAGATAGGTGCACGGTTTGTGCCGAACATACCATAGGCTCGGAAATCATTTTGGACGCACCCGATGGTACTCCTAGGTGACTGTGGGTCAAGTGGAATCTCGTTTCGGTCTGTTAGGGAGCCAGTGTCGGTGCAAGATAGGTGCACGGTTGGCGCCGAACATACCATAGGCTCAGGAAATCATTTTGGACACACCCGATGGTACTCCTAGGTGACGTGGGTCAAGTGGAATCTCGTTTCGGTCTGTTGGGAGCCAGTGTCGGTGCAAGATAGGTGCACGGTTGGCGCCGAACATACCATTGGCTCAGAAATCAGTTTTGGACACACCCGATGGAACTCCTAGGTGACGTGGGTCATGTGGAGTCTTGTTTCAGTCCGTTGGGAGCCAGTGTCGGTGCAAGATAGGGGCACGGTTTGCGCCGAACATACCATTAGGCTCAGAAATCATTTTGGACGCACCCGATGGTACTCCTAGGTGACGTGGGTCAATTGGAATCTTGTTTCGGTCTGTTGGGAGCCAGTGTCGGTGCAAGATAGGTGCACGGTTGGCGCCGAACATACCATTGGCTCGGAAATCATTTTGGACACACCCGATGGAACTCCTAGGTGACGTGGGTCATGTGGAGTCTTGTTTCAGTCCGTTGGGAGCCAGTGTCCGGTGCAAGATAGGTGCACGGTTTGCTGCCGAACATACCATAGGCTCAGAAATCATTTTGGACGCACCCGATGGTACTCCTAGGTGATGTGGGTCAATTGGAATCTCATTTCGTCTGTTGGGAGCCAGTGTCGGTGCAAGATAGGTGAACGGTTGGCGCCGAACATACCATAGGCTCGGAAATCATTTTGGACACACCCGATGGAACTCCTAGGTGACGTGGGTCATGTGGAGTCTCGTTTCTGTCCGTTGGGAGCCAGTGTCGGTGCAAGATAGGTGCACGGTTGGCGCGGAACATACCATAGGCTCGGAAATCATTTTGGACACACCCGATGGAACTCCTAGGTGACGTGGGTCATGTGGAGTCTTGTTTCAGTCCGTTGGGAGCCAGTGTCCGTGCAAGATAGGTGCACGGTTTGTGCCGAACATACCATAGGCTCGGAAATCATTTTGGACGCACCCGATGGTACTCCTAGGTGACGTGGGTCAAGTGGAATCTCGTTTCGGTCTGTTAGGAGCCAGTGTCGGTGCAAGATAGGTGCACGGTTGGCGCCGAACATACCATAGGCTCGGAAATCATTTTGGACACACCCGATGGTACTCCTAGGTGACGTGGGTCAAGTGGAATCTCGTTTCGGTCTGTTGGGAGCCAGTGTCGGTGCAAGATAGGTGCACGGTTGGCGCCGAACATACCATTGGCTCAGAAATCATTTTGGACACACCCGATGGAACTCCTAGGTGACGTGGGTCATGTGGAGTCTTGTTTCAGTCCGTTGGGAGCCAGTGTCGGTGCAAGATAGGGGCACGGTTTGCGCCGAACATACCATAGGCTCAGAAATCATTTTGGACGCACCCGATGGTACTCCTAGGTGACGTGGGTCAATTGGAATCTCGTTTCGGTCTGTTGGGAGCCAGTGTCGGTGCAAGATAGGTGCACGGTTGGCGCCGAACATACCATTGGCTCAGAAATCGTTTTGGACACACCCGATGGAACTCCTAGGTGACGTGGGTCATGTGGAGTCTTGTTTCAGTCCGTTGGCAGCCAGTGTCGGTGCAAGATAGGGGCACGGTTTGCGCTGAACATACCATTGGCTCAGAAATCATTTTGGACGCACCCGATGGTACTCCTAGGTGACGTGGGTCAATTGGAATCTCGTTTCGGTCTGTTGGGAGCCAGTGTCGGTGCAAGATAGGTGCACGGTTGGCGCCGAACATACCATTGGCTCGGAAATCATTTTGGACACACCCGATGGAACTCCTAGGTGACGTGGGTCATGTGGAGTCTTGTCTTCAGTCCGTTGGGAGCCAGTGTCGGTGCAAGATAGGTGCACGGTTTGTGCCGAACATACCATAGGCTCGGAAATCATTTTGGACGCACCCGATGGTCCTCCTAGGTGATGTGGGTCATGTGGAATCTCGTTTCGGTCTGTTGGGAGCCAGTGTCGGTGCAAGATAGGTGAACGGTTGGCGCCGAACATACCATAGGCTCGGAAATCAGTTTTGGACACACCCGATGGAACTCCTAGGTGACAGTGGGTCATGTGGAGTCTTGTTTCTGTCCATTGGGAGCCAGTGTCGGTGCAAGATAGGTGCACGGTTGGCGCGGAACATACCATAGGCTCGGAAATCATTTTGGACACAACCGATGGAACTCCTAGGTGACGTGGGTCATGTGGAGTCTTGTTTCAGTCCATTGGGAGCCAGTGTCCGTGCAAGATAGGTGCACGGTTTGTGCCGAACATACCATAGGCTCGGAAATCATTTTGGACGCACCCGATGGTACTCCTAGGTGATGTGGGTCATGTGGAATCTCGTTTCGGTCTGTTGGGAGCCAGTGTCGGTGCAAGATAGGTGCACGGTTGGCGCCGAACATACCATAGGCTCAGAAATCATTTTGGACACACCCGATGGTACTCCTAGGTGACGTGGGTCAAGTGGAATCTCGTTTCGGTCTGTTGGGAGCCAGTGTCGGTGCAAGATAGGTGCACGGTTGGCGCCGAACATACCATTGGCTCAGAAATCATTTTGGACACACCCGATGGAACTCCTAGGTGACGTGGGTCATGTGGAGTCTTGTTTCAGTCCTGTTGGGAGCCAGTGTCGGTGCAAGATAGGTGCACGGTTGGCGCCGAACATACCATAGGCTCAGAAATCATTTTGGACACACCCGATGGAACTCCTAGGTGACGTGGGTCATGTGGAGTCTTGTTTCAGTCTGTTGGGAGCCAGTGTCGGTGCAAGATAGGTGCACGGTTTGCGCCGAACATACCATAGGCTCAGGAAATCATTTTGGACGCACCCGATGGTACTCCTAGGTGACGTGGGTCAATTGGAATCTCGTTTCGGTCTGTTGGGAGCCAGTGTCGGTGCAAGATAGGTGCACGGTTGGCGCCGAACATACCATAGGCTCGAAATCATTTTGGACACACCCGATGGAACTCCTAGGTGACGTGGGTCAATGTGGAGTCTTGTTTCAGTCCGTTGGGAGCCAGTGTCCGGTGCAAGATAGCGGGGCATGGTTTCGCCGAACATACCATATGGCTTAGAAATCATTTTGGGACGCACCCCGATGGTACTCCTAGGTGACGTGGGTCAATTGGAAATCATTCGTTTCGGTCTGTTGGGAGCCAGTGTCGGTGCAAGGATAGGTGCATGGTTGGCGCCGAAACATACCATTGGCCTCAGGAAATCAGTTTGGACACACCCGAATGGTAACTCCTAGGGTGACGTGGGTCATGTGGAAGTCATTCGTTTCAGGTCTGTTAGGAGGAGCTAAGTGTCCGGTGCAAGATAGGGGCACGGTTGGGCGCCTGAACATAAAGCCATTAGGCTCAGGAAAATCATTTTGGACACAGCCCGAGGAACTCCCAGGTGACGTGGGTCCTAGGTGACGTGGGTCAATTGGAATCTCGTTTCGGTCTGTTGGGAGCCAGTGTCGGTGCAAGATAGGTGCACGGTTGGCGCCGAACATACCATTGGCTCAGAAATCATTTTGGACACACCCGATGGAACTCCTAGGTGACGTGGGTCATGTGGAGTCTTGTTTCAGTCCGTTGGGAGCCAGTGTCGGTGCAAGATAGGGGCACGGTTTGCGCTGAACATACCATAGGCTCAGAAATCATTTTGGACGCACCCGATGGTACTCCTAGGTGACGTGGGTCAATTGGAATCTCGTTTCGGATCTGTTGGGAGCCAGTGTCGGTGCAAGATAGGTGCACGGTTGGCGCCGAACATACCATTGGCTCGGAAATCGTTTTGGACACACCCGATGGAACTCCTAGGTGACGTGGGTCATGTGGAGTCTTGTTTCAGTCCGTTGGGAGCCAGTGTCCGTGCAAGATAGGTGCACGGTTTGTGCCGAACATACCATAGGCTCGGAAATCATTTTGGACGCACCCGATGGTACTCCTAGGTGATGTGGGTCATTTGGAATCTCATTTCGATCTGTTGGGAGCCAGTGTCGGTGCAAGATAGGTGAACGGTTGGCGCCGAACATACCATAGGCTCGGAAATCATTTTGGACACACCCGATGGAACTCCTAGGTGACGTGGGTCATGTGGAGTCTCGTTTCTGTCCGTTGGGAGCCAGTGTCGGTGCAAGATAGGTGCACGGTTGGCGCGGAACATACCATAGGCTCGGAAATCATTTTGGACACACCCGATGGAACTCCTAGGTGACGTGGGTCATGTGGAGTCTTGTTTCAGTCCGTTGGGAGCCAGTGTCCGTGCAAGATAGGTGCACGGTTTGTGCCGAACATACCATAGGCTCGGAAATCATTTTGGACGCACCCGATGGTACTCCTAGGTGACGTGGGTCAAGTGGAATCTCGTTTCGGTCTGTTAGGAGCCAGTGTCGGTGCAAGATAGGTGCACGGTTGGCGCCGAACATACCATAGGCTCAGGAAATCGTTTTGGACACACCCGATGGTACTCCTAGGTGACGTGGGTCAAGTGGAATCTCGTTTCGGTCTGTTGGGAGCCAGTGTCGGTGCAAGATAGGTGCACGGTTGGCGCCGAACATACCATTGGCTCAGAAATCATTTTGGACACACCCGATGGAACTCCTAGGTGACGTGGGTCATGTGGAGTCTTGTTTCAGTCCGTTGGGAGCCAGTGTCGGTGCAAGATAGGGGCACGGTTTGCGCCGAACATACCATAGGCTCAGAAATCATTTTGGACGCACCCGATGGTACTCCTAGGTGACGTGGGTCAATTGGAATCTCGTTTCGGTCTGTTGGGAGCCAGTGTCGGTGCAAGATAGGTGCACGGTTGGCGCCGAACATACCATTGGCTCAGAAATCGTTTTGGACACACCCGATGGAACTCCTAGGTGACGTGGGTCATGTGGAGTCTTGTTTCAGTCCGTTGGGAGCCAGTGTCGGTGCAAGATAGGGGCACGGTTTGCGCTGAACATACCATAGGCTCAGAAATCATTTTGGACGCACCCGATGGTACTCCTAGGTGACGTGGGTCAATTGGAATCTCGTTTCGGTCTGTTTGGAGCCAGTGTCGGTGCAAGATAGGTGCACGGTTGGCGCCGAACATACCATTGGCTCGGAAATCATTTTGGACACACCCGATGGAACTCCTAGGTGACGTGGGTCATGTGGAGTCTTGTTTTCAGTCCGTTGGGAGCCAGTGTCCGTGCAAGATAGGTGCACGGTTTGTGCCGAACATACCATAGGCTCGGAAATCATTTTGGACGCACCTGATGGTACTCCTAGGTGATGTGGGTCATGTGGAATCTCGTTTCGGTCTGTTGGGAGCCAGTGTCGGTGCAAGATAGGTGAACGGTTGGCGCCGAACATACCATAGGCTCGGAAATCGTTTTGGACACACCCGATGGAACTCCTAGGTGACGTGGGTCATGTGGAGTCTTGTTTCTGTCCATTTGGGAGCCAGTGTCGGTGCAAGATAGGTGCACGGTTGGCGCGGAACATACCATAGGCTCGGAAATCATTTTGGACACACCCGATGGAACTCCTAGGTGACGTGGGTCATGTGGAGTCTTGTTTCAGTCCATTGGGAGCCAGTGTCCGTGCAAGATAGGTGCACGGTTTGTGCCGAACATACCATAGGCTCGGAAATCATTTTGGACGCACCCGATGGTACTCCTAGGTGATGTGGGTCAATGTGGAAGTCTTGTTTCGGTCTGTTGGGAGCCAGTGTCGGTGCAAGATAGGTGCACGGTTGGCGCCGAACATACCATAGGCTCAGAAATAATTTTGGACACACCTGATGGTACTCCTAGGTGACGTGGGTCAAGTGGACTCTCGTTTCGGTCTGTTGGGAGCCAGTGTCGGTGCAAGATAGGTGCACGGTTGGCGCCGAACATACCATTGGCTCAGAAATCGTTTTGGACACACCCGATGGAACTCCTAGGTGACGTGGGTCATGTGGAGTCTTGTTTCAGTCCGTTGGGAGCCAGTGTCGGTGCAAGATAGGTGCACGGTTGGCGCGGAACATACCATAGGCTCGGAAATCATTTTGGACACACCCGATGGAACTCCTAGGTGACGTGGGTCATGTGGAGTCTTGTTTCAGTCCGTTGGGAGCCAGTGTCCGTGCAAGATAGGTGCACGGTTTGTGCCGAACATACCATAGGCTCGGAAATCATTTTGGACGCACCCGATGGTACTCCTAGGTGACGTGGGTCAAGTGGAATCTCGTTTCGGTCTGTTAGGGAGCCAGTGTCGGTGCAAGATAGGTGCACGGTTGGCGCCGAACATACCATAGGCTCGGAAATCATTTTGGACACACCCGATGGTACTCCTAGGTGACGTGGGTCAAGTGGAATCTCGTTTCGGTCTGTTGGGAGCCAGTGTCGGTGCAAGATAGGTGCACGGTTGGCGCCGAACATACCATTGGCTCAGAAATCATTTTGGACACACCCGATGGAACTCCTAGGTGACGTGGGTCATGTGGAGTCTTGTTTCAGTCCGTTGGGAGCCAGTGTCGGTGCAAGATAGGTGCACGGTTTGCGCCGAACATACCATTAGGCTCAGGAAATCATTTTGGACGCACCCGATGGTACTCCTAGGTGACGTGGGTCAATTGGAATCTTGTTTCGGTCTGTTGGGAGCCAGTGTCGGTGCAAGATAGGTGCACGGTTGGCGCCGAACATACCATAGGCTCGGAAATCATTTTGGACACACCCGATGGTACTCCTAGGTGACGTGGGTCAAGTGGAATCTCGTTTCGGTCTGTTGGGAGCCAGTGTCGGTGCAAGATAGGTGCACGGTTGGCGCCGAACATACCATTGGCTCAGAAATCATTTTGGACACACCCGATGGAACTCCTAGGTGACGTGGGTCATGTGGAGTCTTGTTTCAGTCCGTTGGGAGCCAGTGTCGGTGCAAGATAGGGGCACGGTTTGCGCCGAACATACCATAGGCTCAGAAATCATTTTGGACGCACCCGATGGTACTCCTAGGTGACGTGGGTCAATTGGAATCTCATTTCGGTCTGTTGGGAGCCAGTGTCGGTGCAAGATAGGTGCACGGTTGGCGCCGAACATACCATTGGCTCGGAAATCGTTTTGGACACACCCGATGGAACTCCTAGGTGACGTGGGTCATGTGGAGTCTTGTTTCAGTCCGTTGGGAGCCAGTGTCCGTGCAAGATAGGTGCACGGTTTGTGCCGAACATACCATAGGCTCGGAAATCATTTTGGACGCACCCGATGGTACTCCTAGGTGATGTGGGTCATTTGGAATCTCATTTCGGTCTGTTGGGAGCCAGTGTCGGTGCAAGATAGGTGAACGGTTGGCGCCGAACATACCATAGGCTCGGAAATCATTTTGGACACACCCGATGGAACTCCTAGGTGACGTGGGTCATGTGGAGTCTCGTTTCTGTCCGTTGGGAGCCTAGTGTCGGTGCAAGATAGGTGCACGGTTGGCGCGAACATACCATAGGCTCGGAAATCATTTTGGACACACCCGATGGAACTCCTAGGTGACGTGGGTCATGTGGAGTCTTGTTTCAGTCCGTTGGGAGCCAGTGTCCGTGCAAGATAGGTGCACGGTTTGTGCCGAACATACCATAGGCTCGGAAATCATTTTGGACGCACCCGATGGTACTCCTAGGTGACGTGGGTCAAGTGGAATCTCGTTTCGGTCTGTTAGGAGCCAGTGTCGGTGCAAGATAGGTGCACGGTTGGCGCCGAACATACCATAGGCTCGGAAATCGTTTTGGACACACCCGATGGTACTCCTAGGTGACGTGGGTCAAGTGGAATCTCGTTTCGGTCTGTTGGGAGCCAGTGTCGGTGCAAGATAGGTGCACGGTTGGCGCCGAACATACCATTGGCTCAGAAATCATTTTGGACACACCCGATGGAACTCCTAGGTGACGTGGGTCATGTGGAGTCTTGTTTCAGTCCGTTGGGAGCCAGTGTCGGTGCAAGATAGGGGCACGGTTTGCGCCGAACATACCATAGGCTCAGAAATCATTTTGGACGCACCCGATGGTACTCCTAGGTGACTGTGGGTCAATTGGAATCTCGTTTCGGTCTGTTTGGAGCCAGTGTCGTGCAAGATGAGGGCACGGTTGGCGCCGAACATACCATTGGCTCAGAAATCCATTTTGACACACCCGATGGAACTCCTAGGTGAGTGGGTCATGTGGAGTCTTGTTTCAGTCTGTTGGGAGCTAGTGTCGGTGCAAGATAGGGGCACGGTTTGCGAGACATAAAATTGGCTCAGAAATCCATTTTGGACCACCCGATGGTATCCTAGGTGACGTGGGTCAATTGGATCTTGTTCGGTATGTTGGGAGCCAGTGTCGGTTGCAAGGATAGGTGCACGGTTGGCGCCGAACATTACCATTGCTTGGAAATTGTTTTGGACACACCCGATGGAAACTCCTAGTGACCGTGGGTCATGTGGATCTTGTTTCAATCCATTGGGAGCAGTGCGGTTGCGAAGATAGGGGCACGGTTTGCGCTGAACATACCATAGCCTCAGAAATCATTTTGGACGCACCCGATGGTACTCCTAGGTGACGTGGGTCAATTGGAATCTCATTTCGGATCTGTTGGGAGCCAGTGTCGGTGCAAGATAGGTGCACGGTTGGCGCCGAACATACCATTGGCTCGGAAATCGTTTTGGACACACCCGATGGAACTCCTAGGTGACGTGGGTCATGTGGAGTCTTGTTTCAGTCCGTTGGGAGCCAGTGTCCGTGCAAGATAGGTGCACGGTTTGTGCCGAACATACCATAGGCTCGGAAATCATTTTGGACGCACCCGATGGTACTCCTAGGTGATGTGGGTCATTTGGAATCTCATTTCGGTCTGTTGGGAGCCAGTGTCGGTGCAAGATAGGTGAACGGTTGGCGCCGAACATACCATAGGCTCGGAAATCATTTTGGACACACCCGATGGAACTCCTAGGTGACGTGGGTCATGTGGAGTCTCGTTTCTGTCCGTTGGAGCCAGTGTCGGTGCAAGATAGGTGCACGGTTGGCGCGGAACATACCATAGGCTCGGAAATCATTTTGGACACACCCGATGGAACTCCTAGGTGACGTGGGTCATGTGGAGTCTTGTTTCAGTCCGTTGGGAGCCAGTGTCCGTGCAAGATAGGTGCACGGTTGTGCCGAACATATCATAGGCTCGGAAATCATTTTGGACGCACCCGATGGTACTCCTAGGTGACGTGGGTCAAGTGGAATCTCGTTTCGGTCTGTTAGGAGCCAGTGTCGGTGCAAGATAGGTGCACGGTTGGCGCCGAACATACCATAGGCTCGGAAATCATTTTGGACACACCCGATGGTACTCCTAGGTGACGTGGGTCAAGTGGAATCTCGTTTCGGTCTGTTGGGAGCCAGTGTCGGTGCAAGATAGGTGCACGGTTGGCGCCGAACATACCATTGGCTCAGAAATCATTTTGGACACACCCGATGGAACTCCTAGGTGACGTGGGTCATGTGGAGTCTTGTTTCAGTCCGTTGGGAGCCAGTGTCCGGTGCAAGATAGGGGCACGGTTTGTGCCGAACATACCCATAGGCTCAGAAATCATTTTGGACGCACCCGATGGTACTCCTAGGTGACGTGGGTCATTGGAATCTCGTTTTCGGTCTGTTGGGAGCCAGTGTCGGTGCAAGATAGGTGAACGGTTGGCGCCGAACATACCATAGGCTAGGAAATCATTTTGGACACACCCGATGGAACTCTAGGTGACGTGGGTCATGTGGAGTCTCGTTTCTGTCCATTGGGAGCCAGTGTCGGTTGCAAGATAGGTGCACGGTCTGGCGCGGAACCTTACATACCATAGGCTCGGAATCATTTTGGACAACCGATGGAACTCCTAGGTGACGTGGGTCATGTGAGTCTGTTTCAGTCCGTTGGGAGCCAGTGTCTCGTGCAAGATAGGTGCACGGTTTGTGCGACCATACCATAGGCTCGGAAATCATTTTGGACGCACCCCGATGGTACTCTAGGTGACGTGGGTCAAGTGGAATCTTGTTTCGGTCTGTTGGGAGCTAGTGTCGGTGCAAGATAGGTGCATGGTTGGCGCCGAACATACCATTGGCTCGGAAATCAGTTTTGGACACACCGATGGAACTCCTAGGTGACGTGGTTCAAGTGGAATCTCGTTTCGGTCGGTTAGGAGCCAATGTCGGTGCAAGATAGGTGCACGGTTGGCGCCGAACATACCATAGGCTCGGAAATCATTTGGACACACCCGATGACTCCTAGGTGACGTGGGTCATGTGGAGTCTTGTTTCAGTCTGTTGGGAGCCAGTGTCGGTGCAAGATAGGGGCACGGTTTGCGCCGAACATACCACTGGCTCGAGAATCATTTTGGACGCACCCGATGGTACTCCTAGGTGACTGTGGGTCAATTGGAATCTTGTTTCGGTCTGTTGGGAGCCAGTGTCGGTGCAAGATAGGTGCACGGTTGGCACCGAACATACCATTGGCTCAGAAATCGTTTTGGACACACCGATGGAACTCCTAGTGACGTGGGTCATTGGAGTCTTGTTTCAGTCCGTTGGGAGCCAGTGTCGGTGCAAGATAGGGCACGGTTTGCGCCGAACATACCATTGGCTCAGAAATCGTTTTGGACACACCCGATGGAACTCCTAGGTGACGTGGGTCATGTGGAGTCTTGTTTCAGTCCGTTGGGAGCCAGTGTCGGTGCAAGATAGGGCACGGTTTGGCCGAACATACCATAGGCTCAAATCATTTTGGACGCACCCGATGGTACTCCTAGGTGACGTGGGTCAATTGGAATCTCGTTTCGGTCTGTTGGGAGCCAGTGTCGGTGCAAGATAGGTGCACGGTTGGCGCCGAACATACCATTGGCTCAGAAATCATTTTGGACACACCCGATGGAACTCCTAGGTGACGTGGGTCATGTGGAGTCTTGTTTCATCCGTTGGGAGCCAGTGTCGGTGCAAGATAGGGGCACGGTTTGCGCCGAACATACCATAGGCTCAAAATCATTTTGGACGCA
>NW_027098357.1:10000-20000 GCF_019320115.1 Miscanthus floridulus | reverse complement strand
AAAAGCAAAATTAATTTATAAAATACAAGGTAGGGTTGTATGCATCCGGGGCTTGCCTTTGTTGACGGAAAAGTCCGGTTCCTGCGACGTTTCACAAGTATTCGATCTGACTTCAACAGATGGATTAACCTCCTCAACAACTTGATTAACTAACACGTGTTCACCTTCGTTCACTACACGTAATAACAATGCCATGTTTAACATGATGCGGAATACGAAATATGATGCTTGATGATGGATGCAAAATTAATAATTTGAATACAACTTTCCTTCGCGGTACAGTTGCAAGTCAAACAAACGAAATCTTTTTCGTAACACATATATCAACTGCCAAGGATCATTAACAACAAATGACCCGAGGTCATCACTCAATCCAAAAGTCCAAACAAAAACCTAAATCATTAAAGGTTACTATTTGCTTTTATGAATTAATTATTTAATTCAAAATTATGAAATAAATCAACTCATTCTAATTGAGCTCAAAATTTTAGTACATGTTCATTACATGTTAACTAAGTGGCAAAACAAATTTCATAATTTTTGGATAATTAAATAAGCCTAGAAAAATCATGGAAATCCATTTATGAATAAATCGAGCAATTTTTATCACATTTAAAAATTACTGAAAAACACTATTTCATATTTTTCTTAAATACTATACCTCACAGAGAAGTCACTCAAAAATTTTCATAATTTTTGGAGCTCTAAATAAATCTACACAAAAATAACAAAAACAGACACTATTCATTCAAATCTGAAAATAGAAAATTTCATTTTGAACGTTGAGTCACTGACATGGTGACCCCACCTGTCATCACTTACCTCCCGCGTGTTGACTACGACGACAACGGCGCTGACCGGCGCAAACTCATCGATGGTGAGATCAACGGCGACGGCCAACGTACCAAAATGATCACCAAGTCTAGGCGCATCGATTGACATCCCTATTAGCACGGATTACGGCACTACACTAGCTCGTCGTCGGCCATGGCGGACGCGGTGACACGGCAGTGCTACACTAGTGAAACGAAGCCAAAAACAGGGAAACAGAGGGCATGGGAAGGTCCAGTAGCTCACCACAAACACGTTGGAGCAAAGAATGGGACCGGATGAGCTATGATGACACGGGTCGACGTTGACAGTAGTCACGGCGGAGCAAAACGTCATCGGTGATGGTGTACCGGCGACTGCAGTGGTCAAAATGAGCAACCAGCTATGGATTAAGTACTACATCATCGAGACGAAACAGAATCAACCAAAACCAGGGACGAAGATGCACCGTGGAGCTCTGGCCGCGGCGAATCGTGCTCGGCGGAGGAGTTGCCGGCCGCGAGGAAGAAGACGATGCAACTCGAGTTCCCGACTTAGACTAGTTGAATTGGTGGGTTGGCTGGATGCGCAAGGATACAACGGAGCTGGAGCACGCTTTGCTGCGATGGCGTGGGCGCTGGTTCGGCGGCAAAAGCTCGACGGAGCTACGGCGGCGGTGACTGGAAAACAGAGGAGAAAAGAAAACGAAGAACGGCGACGGTGGCTGGCTTATAACACGACCAAGGAAGCGCAAAGAAGCCACATGGAAGCCTTCGCCATGCCAACGCGACGCCCAGACGGCCACGCATGCGACTGGAAGCAAGCCGAAGCTCGCCGGCGGTGTAGCGCAAGCGGTGAACACTGTTCATCGAAATTACAAGTTTGCCATTCGCCAAAATTCACAAATTACTCCCAAATTTTCATAACAACTCAAAAATCTCCAAAAGCAAAAGTTGCTCAAAATCAAAAGTTCTACAACTTTGCTTTTATAACCATTTCCTAATTCGGTCTAGATTTTGAAATGAACTTTTGAATTTGAATAGGGAAATTTAACGAATTACGCCTTTTTGAATTACTCAAAATTTTCCTAAATAACTTGAAAAACTCCAAAAACAAACTTTCTATAACTTGCCAAGATCTACACTTTTGCTTTTGGGCCCAACCCCAAAATATGCTTAGATTTTGAAATGGATTTTTAGGGTAGGATTTAAATGTGGAAAAGCGGGGTTTTCTCGAAAAATTCAAAATCCAAACAAACATTGAACTTGAGTCAAATAATACATTGCAACACATACCACATAAATATAAACTTGTATTAGTGTATGCATATCAAAGTTTTCACCAAATGCCAAATGCTTTGCAATGCATATGATGACATGCCAGATTTTAATATTTAAACACCCGAGGTGTTACAATCCTTCCCCCTAAAAGAAATCTCGCCCCGAGATTCAAAGCCATAGGTTAAGTAATGGAAAAGGAAATGTGTCGCGAGAACACATACAAACTCTGTCCATAAAACAGCTGAGGTCCCTTTACAAAACACCATTTGTACTACCGAACTCAACTAACATTATTCTATTCTATATTGACGCTAGAAATTCTGGAAACTTTTCTAACAAGTAGTCTTCTGATTCCCAAGTAGCTTCCTCTTCTGAATGTTGATTCCATTGTATTTTATAGAACTTGATTGTCTGTCTTCGAGTAACACGATCTTTCTGATCTAACACTCGGATAGGATATTCAGAATAAGTTAAATCCGGTTCTAGTTCCACTCCTTCAACTTCAAAATTCTGTTCAGGCACTCGGAGACACTTCTTCAATTGAGAAACATGGAACACATCATGCACAGCTGTGAGATGTTCAGGTAATTGCAAGCTATATGCCACTTTTCCATACCTCTCTAAAATTTGATATGGTCCAATGTATCGAGGTGCCAACTTTCCTTTAACACCAAAACGGGTAACTCCCTTCATTGGTGATACTTTCAGATATACAAAATCTCCTTTGGTAAATACCAATGGTCTCCGTCTTCTATCCGCATAACTCTTTTGTCGGGATTGAGCTATCTTCAAATTTCTCTGTATTTGCCTAACCTTGTCTTCTGTTTCTTTCACAAGGTCAACTCCAAAGAATCTTCTTTCTCCAGGTTCAGACCAACTCAATGATGTTCTGCATCTACGACCATAGAGTGCTTCAAATGGAGCCATTCTAATGCTTTCTTGATAACTATTGTTGTATGAGAACTCGGCCAAAGGTAAGCATTCGTCCCACTTATTAGAATAGTTAAGGACACAACACCTTAACATATCTTCAAGTATTTGATTAACCCTTTCAGTCTGTCCATCAGTCTATGGATGATAAGCTATACTATACAGAAGTTTAGTACCCAATGAAGAATGCAATTGTTTCCAAAAGTTGGAGACAAACTGTGTACCCCTATCTGACACAATAGTCTTGGGTATTCCATGGAGACTCATGATTCTTGCTAAGTACATTTTAGCATATTGGATCGTAGGATATATTGTTTTGACTGGAAGAAAATGCGCTGACTTAGTGAGTCGATCTACAATAACCCATACTGAGTCAAATCCCTTTGATGTCTTGGGTAGACCAACAATAAAGTCCATACTTATGTCCTCCCACTTCCAAGATGGAATAGGTAATGGTTGTAACTCACCAGCAGACCTCAAATGTATAGCTTTCACCTTTTGACAAGTATCACACTTTGCTATATATCTGGCAATCTCTATTTTCATTTTAGTCCACCAAAATCTTTGCTTCAAGTCATGGTACATCTTGTTGCTTCCCGGATGGATTGATAACCTAGTAGCATGTGCCTCATCTAGAATTGACTGCCGCAACTCAAGAACTTTTGGTACCACCAGGCGATCCTTGAACCATAACACATCTTCATTGTCAATACTAAAGCATTCCGCTTTTCCATTCTTGACTCTTTCCTTGATATGGGCTATACCCTTGTTTTCCTTCTGAGCAGCAATAACTTGATCTCAAATAGTGGCTTCAACAATTATGTTGGTCACACTTCCTTGTTGAATTACTTCTACATTCAACTTCTCCATTTCTTGACATAAATTCAAATCCATTGTCCTCACTGTTAGACAATTGCAATAACCTTTGCGACTAAGGGCATCTGCAACTACATTTGCTTTACCGGGGTGATAATGTACTTCCAAGTCATAATACTTAATCAGTTCTAACCATCTTCTCTGTCGTATGTTCAACTCTGACTGAGTAAAGATATACTTTAGGCTTTTGTGGTCTGTATACATATGACACGTATTACCCAGTAGGTAATGCCGCCAAATCTTCAGAGCAAGAACCACAGCTGCTAACTCCAAATCATGAGTCAGATAGTGTTCTTCATGTTGCTTAAGTTGCCAGGACGCATAAGCAATGACTCGGCCTTCTTGCATCAACACACATCCAATACCAATACCTGAAGCATCACAATAAACATCAAACGGCTTCTCGATGTCAGGTTGGGCTAATACTAGTGCAGTGGTTAACAATCTCTTCAAAGTCTGGAAAGCCTCCTCATAATCTGATGACCAGACAAACTTGACTTGGTTCTTCAACAATTCAGTTATGGACTTTGATATTTTCGAGAAATCTTGAATAAACCGACGGTAATACCCCACCAAACCCAGAAAACTCCGAACTTGATGAACTGTGGTTGGCGGTTTCCAATCAAGCACATCCTTCACTTTGCTTGGATCAACTGCAACTCCTTCGGCTGACAAGACATGTCCAAGAAATTGCACTTCCTTAAGCCAAAAATCACACTTGCTGAACTTGGCATATAGTTGATGTTCTCTCAAATGGGTCAGAACAATTCTGAGATGTTCCGCATGTTCTTTCTTATTCTTGGAATATACTAAAATGTCATCAATAAACACCACTACAAACTTGTCTGGCTCAGGCATGAATACTGAGTTCATTAGATACATGAAATGAGCTGGAGCATTTGTCAAACCAAAAGACATTACCAAGTATTCATATAATCCATATCTTGTGGTAAACGCCATTTTGGGAATATCTTCAGGCTTTATCTTGATTTGGTGATATCCTGATCTCAAATCTATCTTGGAGAAAACTTTGGCTCCGGCCAATTGATCAAAAAGCAGATCTATCCGAGGTAATGGATACTTATTCTTGATGGTCACTTCATTCAATGGATGATAGTCGACACATAACCTCAAAGTCTCATCTTTCTTTTTCACAAAAATTGCTAGACATCCCCAAGGTGAAGAACTAGGTTGGATAAACCCTTTCTCAATCAATTCTTGTAACTGAGTTTTCAACTCAGCCAATTCCTTAGGTGGCATCCTATAAGCTCTCCGAGAAATTGGAGCTATTCTAGGTTGTAACTCTATATTGAACTGTACATCCCTATCAGGTGGTAGACCGAGTAAATCTTTAGGAAACACATCCAGAAATTCACACACTACTGGAATATCTCTAATCTCTTTGGCAGCAGTTGCACAAATCTTGCCCACTGATCTTCTTAGGGTTGGAAGTTGGATAAGAAGTTGAGAATTACTATCAGGCAAATTCACTCGTAAGGTCCTATTCAAAGCATCTATAATAGCCTTATGCTGATACATCCAATTCATTCCCAAAATTACATCTATATCCTGATCCTTAAGGATAATCATGGTAGTGGGAAAAATATGCCCACCCAGGTTTACGGGTACCTGGTATGCCATTTCCTTAGTACATAGACGTCCCCCGGGCGACTGTATAAAGAAACTTTCCTTTGTTGCCCCAATTGAAATTTCATGCTTCACGACAAATGTTCTATTGATGAATGAATGCGATGCGCCAGAATCAAAAAGTATAACTACAGGGTGATTGGCAACAGGAAACATACCCATCATCACTGGCTCCCCTTCCGGAATTTCTCCAGCTTGAATATAGAACACCCGTCCTATCTTCCTCTCATCTTTGCCCTTCTAAGCATTCTGATTGTTGTTCTTGTTTGGTGCCTAACCCTATTGTTGATTAGCAGGGGCCTTCTGATAATTTTGATTAGCCTGCCTAGGATATGGACATTCCCTAGAGAAATGACCAGTCCTTCCACAATTGTAACACGGATAGTTGTGACCCTGGGATATTGGAGCATTGCCACCAGAAGCATTGGTTGACTGTGAACTTGGATAGGTTATAGCAGGACAAACATTTGACTGTTGCCTAGCTTGGAACTATGGCGGATGATAAGGAGGACGATTATGATGTACTGGATGATAAATCACCCTCTGCCTCTTCGGATTTCCCCCAAAAGATCCAGACGGCACACTCTTTTTCTTTTTGAGCTCCTTATGCTGCCGATACTTTGATTCTGAAGCAATTGCAATATTTACTGCCTCATGATAAGTAACATTAGTGCAAGTGGTCACCATAGTCTGCAACTTGGTATTCAGGCCTCTCATAAACCACCTCTTCTTCTTGGCATCAGTATTGACATGTTCGGATGCATATTGGGACAGATGATTAAATCTTCCCACATACTGCATCACGGTTTGATCTCCTTGTTTCAAAGCAAGGAATTCATCTAGCTTCATAGCCATCACTCCTTCAGGGATATAATGGGCTCTGAAAGCAGTATGGAACTCAGCCCAAGTTATTGGAATACCAGCAGGTTGCATAGCCACTAAGTTTGCCCACCAAGCACTTGCTGCTCCTCTAAGTTGTTGGGCGGCAAACGTAGGTTTCTGATACTCCGTGCATGGGATAAGGTCAAATTTCTGCTCCATGGTTCGAAGCCAGTCATCAGCCCCCAATGGTTCATCTGCCTTGGTGAACACCGGGGGTCTTGTGTCTGTAAAATCAACATATGTAGCCTCCTGTCGGTTATGGTGGCGTCCACGATTTCCGTACATCTGATTCTGATTACTCTGAGCCATCTCATGAAGCAAACGAGAATTTTCAGCCATCACATTGACAAGTGCAGTTATAGCATCAGCTAAATTGGTTGGAACTGGTGGTGGATCTGGAATACCGTCCTCATCTTGTGAAGTTCCCAGAATAAATGAACCCCGTGTACGACGCATCTGCTCATAACAAACCAAACTTTATTCACATGCCTTTATTGAATTGTACCAAAGCTTACTCTAGACACCTTACATAGAGTTTACTAATGTACAAACAAACCCACGAGTACGAAAACAGAACTACATAACTTAGCTAGAGCTACTATTATACAACTCTACTCTTTTCCTCAATTTCTTCAAACTTCAGGCTCGGTATCCATTCCGGAATTATTACCGCCTTCATCATCACTTTCATCAATCATTACTAATTCTTTAGGATCTTCTTCTTCTCCCTCTCCCGATTCATCATCATCGGCAAGGATGACACCGGGGTCCATGGCATCCGCTTGAGGCTCATGATTCGGATTTAGTAGATTGCTAAGCCTATGAACCTCCTCATGTAGATACGTATTATGTTCTTCTAAATCTTCTACATAGAATTCTAGCTCATGAGTTCTAGCTCTAGCTACATTTTCCCTGTGCCAAGCTTCATTTCTTCCTTCCACCGTACGAACTAACATATTTTTGCAGTTCCTATGCGTGGTGGTGAGCTGCCTTAATTGACCCTGTAACTCTCCTATTTGTATAACATCCAAAGCCCTATCTCTAGTAGATTGTGCTAACTCCATAGAAACCCTCAATATCTCTGCCTGGGGATTAGGCCTAGTACTGCTGCTGCTGGCACCATCATTTCTAGGGGCAAGTTGGTGACGAGGAACTCCTTTGGGTCCGGTGGACTTACGGGGCATCATCTTGGCACGAGCCATACTGTAGGTAGCCAATTTAATCCAAGTAAGACCATTGATCAAAATCCAAAAAGTAGCTAAGATGATTTACATTCCTCAAACCAGACTCACTACTTAACTCCAGACTAAGAGGTGAAGGAAGTAACAAGTGAATTATTCCTGATGCATGAATCATTCTTACGAACAAAAACATCAAAAATTTATAATGCACATAAACAACATTTATTTTTATATAGGGCATAGTATGATTACTACTCCACCACACAAAACCTTTTTAATCAAATAGGGAATGGTGAGAAAGAAATAAGATAAGTCAGAAGCAATTTGGACTAAATTACCAAGTTAAATTTAGTCATCCAAATCATTTTGAAGTTTTTGTAAAACAATACAACAAAACCTTGTAACGATCGCTCTGATACCATTCTATGGCAGAACCTCCTAAATTATAGGACCCACATGCACCTGTCACTGTCCAACGACCTCTGATGACTATGCATATGTTCCTAGTTACTTAAGAAGACTGTCGGGTGTCCCCATGGAACCCCGAATCATCCATGATTTCCGAGCAGGATCCCATTACAGAGTCATTGCAGTATTACAACAGTTTATTCAAATAGATACATCAGAGTAATATAGCGGAAGTCTTACAATAACTTAGTTTACAAAATAGTAGTTTCAAACCTTATAAACTAAGTTCGATTAATATTCCAAACCGTAGTAGTGGAGTGGCATTATAACGTAATACAAAACACGCAATTAAACTGCCCTGCCCAAGGGCCACAAATTTACTTAACATCATCGGATCGAACAACCGTCATGCAGCATGGTCCAAAACAGACCTACTCATGAGGCTCACCTGCAACAAGGGTCAACGAACCCTGAGTACAAAAGTACTCAACAAGACTTAACCGAAATAAAAATTGATAGAACTCAAGAATGCAGGCTTAGGGATTCAAGGTATGGCTTTAGCAATAATCAAAGTTCTTTTGCGTAAAAGCTCTTTAACAAAATTCTTTTTGTCAACATTTAAAACTTCATAAGATCATATACAAAGCTAACACGATCCGTAATGAGATCATAAAACTTCATATCCAACACTTTCTCAAACCTTACTCAAGTTCCAGTTATTAATACTACGATGATGAACAGTGAGTTGAGTCTCCATAACCGAGGAGCAACGACGATTCGAACCGATTAAACCCAGCTGGGGATTCCAGACCACACGACATATGCAGGTCCCCGACTCACATATATCAACCTACCCTCGAATCCTCTAAAACAAGAACGGGTCCGCGCCACCCGAGAATACAGTACACCTCAAATCCGGCCACATTCCAGCCATGAGGGTACACGCTATTCCCGCCATCTCTCCACTCCCAGTGCGCGAGTAGCCATTCTCGTAATAGAATCACCAAGTTAAGGCTTACCGGAGTATGTGGTTAGTACTACAAATTCTCACCTCATGCAATTCAACAACGGTACGGGCCTTAATCAACACAGGCGGAAAGAACCCACTCACAAGACATTACCAGGTCTTGTGGCTCACACACACTGAGTCTGCCCGGTCTAGATTTATTACTCCACATTCCCATATTACATGATAACATAAGTAACCAAAGTTCCATTTAAAACTCACAGGTGACAGGTAGTCACCCAACTTTCATCGTTCTACGCATAACTAAGCAAAACTAGGCATATACGAGTTTAAAACTGGTAATATGGTAAATATGGAATAACAAGAGTGGTAATGCACCAATTAGGCTTTTACTTAACTCCTAATCACTTAATGCAGTAACAGAAAGCAAAAGCGAAATTAATTTATAAAATACAAGGTAGGGTTGTATGCATCCGGGGCTTGCCTTCGTTGACGGAAAAGTCTGGTTCCTGCGACGTTTCACAAGTATTCGATCCAACTTCAACAGACGGATTAACCTCCTCAACAACTTGATTAACTAACACGTGTTCACCTTCGTTCACTACACGTAATAATAATGCCATGTTTAACATGATGCGGAATACGAAATATGGTGCTCGATGATGGATGCAAAATTAATAATTTGAATACAACTTTCCTTCGCGGTATAGTTTCAAGTCAAACAAACGAAATCTTTTTCATAACACATATATCAACTGCCAAGGATCATTAACAACAAATGACCCGAGGTCATCACTCAATCCAAAAGTCCAAACAAAAACCTAAATCATTAAATGTTACTATTTGCTTTTATGAATTAATTATTTAATTCAAAATTATGAAATAAATCAACTTATTCTAATTGAGCTCAAAATTTTAGTACATGTTCATTACATGTTAACTAAGTGGCAAAACAAATTTCATAATTTTTGGATAATTAAATAAGCCTAGAAAAATCATGGAAATCCATTTATGAATAA
>NW_027098356.1:0-49510 GCF_019320115.1 Miscanthus floridulus | reverse complement strand
GAAAGGCTCAAGATCCAGTCCTTAATCGACACAGACGGAGTCACTGCAAACCGGCAAGCCTCCGTCCGGTCTTCAGTTCAAATTAAGACTGGTTCTTTTCCACGATAGCAAATATAGCCAACCGTGCCACATGTATCTTCCTATATCTCGCAGGTGACAGGAAATCACCCGACTTCTACCGCGTTAAAGCAGGGCTAAGCACTACTCGAGCCTGAGCTACATAGGATTTAGGGTAACAATATCTGGACAAGGAATGGGTAACCAATGCAGCAAATGTTTGCATCCAACACCTAAACTTAATGCAACAATATATGTAATAATAATACTGTAACTGCAGTTCGGAAAATAGGAGGCTTAATATGCTCCGGGGCTTGCCTTTCACAAAGTTGCAAGGACGGTGGTCAGGGCACTCAACGGCGACCTCGTCTGGCACTTCTCCTGAAGGCTGCTCCTCCTGAACTTCCGGTGTCGGCTGCTGCTGCTCGTTCAGTTCCTCGAATTCCAGCAGGGTTACTCCTTCCGGTACACCTATTGCATGCCGATGCAAAAGATAAATACCATGGATGCATAAGGTATGACATGATGCTCATGATGAATGGATCATAGTAAGCGTTTACGAACGCATTACTGGACACTCGTTTACCGAGCAAGACTAGCCCTATTCAAATCACTTTAAGCATATTTCTACTTAACTGAAAGAACAAGATTAACTTACCTAACTTGCATAACCTAAGATAAAGATGCTCATCTTCAGTTAAGGGCCTAACACCTAGGAACAGTACCATGAACTTAGAATAGTAAAAACATACTTAAAATAACAGCTAAAGCTTCATATGCAACAAGTAGCAACTTAATTCTATCATAACCAGAGTTCTATAACTCCAAATGCAGTGCAAGAGGACATTCTGGAAAGCTTATGAAATTCTCTACAATTTATTTGTAAACATCAAAGCATAATTCTGAAGTTGACCAACTCCAATTCCAGAAAATCTAGAATCTGTCCAGAATTGACAGGTTTACTAACTTAATTATTTAATGATGATGCAAAAGCCTAATTTGACCAAACCAAGTTTACCAACTTGTTTTTCATACCTAAGAAACATCAGAAAGTATAGTGTCAACTTCTAAATAAATTATTAAATACCCTTTTCTAATTTATCAAGTTAATTAGGTGATTAAAGCAATATATAGTAAAACTATTTATAAAAATCTACAAAAATTACAGTAGCTATCTCATGCTTCACATAGACTACCATAAAAATTTCAAAGCCATTTAGTAAGTATAACAGTCTACACAAAAATGATAAGGCATACTAGCCTAAAATGGCATAATTAAGAAATCCTAATGAAAAGTGTCAAGCAACAGATTTCACATTTTTCCTAGCATCATTCTAGCATAAGAATAGTACCCATAAAATTTCACCTTCACTGGATCTATAGAAAAATTATGAAAATTCCCACAAGATCCACTTATTAATAAAAGGAAATTCTATAACTTAAAAACTACACATGCACTAGCTCTTAAATTTTTACCAGAGCTTCTAATAAACCTAAATAGAGGACCCACAAAATTTCATAATTTTTGGACCACAGAAACTCAAGATAAAATTCAAACAAGTTTGCATGCTTCTAAAAACATATTTCAAACTCCTATTTAATTCATCCAAGTTTTCTAAAACATGTGCTCCTATTATATTTTTATTAAATACTAGACATGACCAGGAACTTAACAAAATTAGAACCATAGCATTTGGATCTATATACTAGGAGCTACATATTTTTCAAGATGTACATAAATCTGTGAAATAAATAAACAAAATAAAATAGGAAAACAACACTCAACCCTACACGGGCCAGCCCAAGAAACTGCGGCCCGCGACTCACGCGCTGGCGCGGCCCAACGCGACGCGGCCCACGCTGGGCTCCCGCCTCAGCCGCGACGGCTGACAGCCGGGTCCCGCGTGACAGCGAGACAGGCAGGGGAGCGGAGGACGGCGACGGCGTATTTCGCCGCCGGTGGCTCCTCCGGCGAAACCATCTCCTCTACGACGTTCGCCAAGAACATGCGCATCTATTGGTGAACTCAATCGGTGCTATGGTGGTGGCTAGAGGGGTCGGCGACTGACATGGCGGCGCACGGTCACGGCACGGCCGACTCCGGCGACCCGATGACGACACAGCCCCTATCGGTGACCCTACAAGCTTCAGTGGTGTTCCTATGACCTAACGCGTGGCCGAGGAAGGAATGGGAGCGGCGCGAGGGCAGCTGGCCGCGTGGAGCGCCAACTCCGGCGAGCTCCCGCCATGGCCGCGGGGGGGAAAAACGGCAATGCGCTCTTACCGAGGCTCAATCGACCCGGCTGAAAGGTGGAGGAGGTGGAGGAGGTCACGGCGAGGCTGCAGGCGGATGGGGCAACGCGTTTTCGCGGTGGTTTGCTCGTACGGCAGCGGCGATGCTTGGTCGGCAATGGCGGACGGCCGAGCTCGCGCGTCGCTGCGTGCTGGGGGAGGAGAGAAATGGGGAGGCGAGTGCGTTCGGCAGGCGCGAGTGGCTTCAAGGCATGGCTGCGACGCCAGGAGGCGCACGGCGCGTGGCCAGCGCGATCAGCCGGCCGTCGACGCGCGGCGCACACGCGTCCGGCGCTTTCTGAACCCGGTCGGCCACGGCGACTGACCGTTTCCTGAAACAACGCGATTCAGTGTTCCCTTCTAAGCCTGACAGCGATACTTTGACACGGATTATTTCCTGATCTGTAGTGATCTAGGCTATGACGTAGTTAACAAAGTTGTTCATCTATCCATGAACTACAACTCTTTCCACTGACGCTCAAGCTGGTGTGGCTCGGTTAGGGAGATACACGGCTCTAAACATGGGTACACGAAACTGTACTGAACGTTAGGACTTAGAAAAATTTGCTGAGTATGAATCAGCATGTACTTCTGACTTGTGGGCCATGTTTGAGCATTTTCTAGCCATTTTCATGAGTTGGTCATAAAACAACTTTTGTTCCTTGATAAATTAGCTACAACTTTTGTAAAGAGTGCACAGCCATGCAAAGCTTCTAAGTTGCACTTTTTAAATAGTCAAACAATGAGACTCCTATGGTCAATTCTAGCCAAACTTGCACTTGAGGGCATTTTGGTCATTTTGATCTACATGAACAATGTCCAAACAAGTAACCTAAGTATAGTTAAGGTGTATTAGACCATGATCAACCACTTAACCAATTTGTTCTACCACTTCTAAAGATCACATGTGATAAATAAAGTAAAACAAGCAATCCATTCATATGTTGCAATGAAATGTTTCACCTGTTTCAAGACCTTGTTGCCATTTTATAATTGCCACATTACTACCATGTGGCCATGTTTCAAGGTATGAGAAATTTATGTTGCAAAACTATCATTCATAAGCACTCAAATACGAAACAAACGGAATGTGCGAATGTTGCATATGTATGTTTCAGTGACAATGGAAATGATGACATAGATGATACACATGCTTATGAAATGAAATGCAATAAGTGGAAGCCAAACACCTAGGGTGTTACATGATCAATCCCGAGATCGATTCAGGGAACATTATTGCGGTATCAGAAGAAGATCTTAAGGAAGAGCAGAGGCAGGCCATGGAAAAGGCTATAGAAGAATACAGGCAGCTTTGTCTGAGATCGTTTAGCCTGAACAAGAGTGGACAAGTCATCCAGAAGCAAGATTTGCCGTTGCCTCGGCAGGTTACCTTTGACTCCAATCCTGGTAAACTTCAAGAGATGGTTAATTCTGCAGTAAATCATGCTTTGATTAATCATTCCAATGTGCTGTCCAATACTATTCATAATGCTGTGGTTCGAACTCTCAAAGAAAGACAAGCATCACCGCATTATGTTGGGCCTGCCTATCACCAACCAGAGCCGGCATCTGTCAATACTCCATCGGCTCCCTCGGCCATTGTGGGTACAGAAGTTACTTCTCCTCCAGTATCGGCAGGCTTACCTAATATTCAATCTACACCGATACGATCAGATCCGGTACTACCAGGAGGATGAGTTTAGCTTAATACAGATCTATCGGCATCAGCTATGTCTGGCCCTGTGTCTCAGAATAGCCAGATTCCTACTAATTGGTGGGGATATGGTATGCCTCCGGAGTCATCTGCTTTCAATCCTGGGTTACCTCAAGTGTTTGATGTAGTAGGAAAAGCTCCTATACCATCGGCTGTTTCGCCGATGGCTCAAGTGCCTCAATATGCTACAGCAACTACTGTGCAACCAACTCCAGAAGGTTTCCAGATGCCTTTGGTTCAAACACCCAATTCAAGTCCATCGGCAAGCTTACTGCCGATGCAGCAGAAAGCCCCTGCTATGAGTCAAACTGGGGTTCAGTTCATGCCTCAAGCTGGTTATAATTATCCAACAATGTCAGCAAATTACCAGCCATCAGTAAGTTTTGTACCGATGAGTTCTAATAATGGTTGGTCAGGACAGTTACCTGTTCAACATGCAGTTCAGTAAAATCAGCAGGTTGCAGGGATTCAACAAGGTCATATGCAAGCTAGTTTCTAGAATCAAGCATCGGCAGCTCAGCCGATGAATCCTTTCCAACAGGTTAATGGACCACAAGTAACAGCAAATATGCCGATTGCTGGAGATCGTGGGCCACAAAGATATGTGGAAGGATATCAGCAGGTACCTCCTGTAGAAATTCAGCCAGTTCGTCAGCAGGAGGCTGATGCTTTTTGGGCCGATAAGATAGCAGAAATTATGAAGGATCAGTTTGGGATAAAGCCCAAGGTCAATACTTATTCTTATCGGACTCCATACCCTCCTGCATATGATTTAATTCCTCTCCCAAATCGGTACAAGGTACCAGATTTCACTAAATTCTCTAGGCAAGATGATACATCAATAATGGAACACGTCAATCGCTTCATTATTCAATGTGGAGAGGCAGCTAGCAAAGATGAATTAAGAGTTCGATTATTTTCATCATCTTTGTCTGGATCAGCATTTACATGGTTCATTTCATTACCACCAAATTCTATTATTACTTGGGCTGATCTAGAAAAACAATTTCATAAGTATTTCTTTGCTGGAATCCATGAAAAGAAGCTTACCGATTTAGTAAAATTAAGACAGCGTAATGATGAATCGGTAGAAAGCTTTGTGCAAAGGCTACGAGATGTAAAAAATAAGTGCTACAGCCTGGTGCTGGATGATCGGCAGCTTGCCGATCTGGCTTTCCAAGGGTTATTGCCACATCTTAAAGACAGATATGCTTCTCAGGAGTTTGAAAGCCTCAGTCATCTTATGCAAAGGATCTCTGATCAAGATACTAGGGTCTTTGAACCTAAAAAGAATTGGAGTAAAAAAGTATCATTTGTTGAAGAAGTAGGAGATTCTGATTCTGATGAAGAACCACTTATCGGCTTAGCTGAGTGGGTTAAAAATAAAAAGCCGATATCTTGTCCCTTTGGTCAGAAAGAGCCAGAAAAGTTTACCTTTGATATCACCAAGGCCGACAAGATATTTGATCTTCTGCTTCAAGAGGGCCAAATTAAGCTGTCACCTAATCATGTGATCCCATCGGCAGAAGAGTTGAAGAAGATCTTGTACTGCAAATGGCACAATGCAACTTCACACAGTACAAATGAGTGCAAGGTGTTCAGGCAACAGTTACAATCGGCTATTGAATCTGGGAGAATTAAGTTTGGTACTTCCAAGGCCCAGAAGCCGATGAAAATTGATCAACACCCTTTTCCAGCAAATATGTTGGAGGCCAAAGGGAAGACCAAGGTATTGACGTCAGAGGCTACTGAGAAAAACGCATCAGTGGATCCCCAACATCGGATAACTACCGATGATGCAAAAAGTAAGGGTTTGCTGGGAGAAAGCAGTAGTTCCAAAAATCCTCCTCGACCTGGCATTGTGATTACTCATCGAAGGCAGCAGGAGGGTTGGCGTCAGCGTAATGACCGATATCGACAACAGCAAGAAGAGAGACGTCGGGAAGAATGGTATCGGCATAAAGATCATTGGAGGTGCCCGTTTTTCATCCATTGCTGGGAAGAAGGTATTAGATTGCCAACTGTTGAAAATTGCCCTGAGTGCAATGGTTATTATGGGGTCAATCGGTCAGAAAGGAGGTTTCAACCTGGCAATCAGGGTTTATTTATCAATGAGCTGATCAGAGGCAGAGCATCAGTGCATGATCGGCTAGGGGGCAGACTTAGTGTACATGAGAGGCTTGGTAAATGTGCTGGATATTTTCCAAGGAATCAAGAGGAGCTGGAGGAAATGGCAAACGCAAGAGTTCCCGATGAAGAAATATTCTACAGGGACCCTAATATACGCCGTGTAGAATCAACTGGGACCTATTATCAGCCAGTTTGGAAAACCAAGTTTCCTCGATGGTGCCCAGAGGGTCTGACAAAGACACAGAAAAGAAGGATGCAGCGTGAGCATCAGGAGGATTTATACCGAAAGGAAAATTCCTCCAATGAAAAGTCTGGTCATCAGCAATGGCAGGTAAAACACAAAAATAAGGGTCCATCGGCAGATGTTAATATGGTATTCATGTTGCCGATGGAGTTTTTGGCACTATCTGATAATGAGGAAGAAGTTGTTCTCTCTGATCAAGTAGCTCAGTTGACACTAGATCCAATGATGGCTATTTTTGAGAAACCTACCGATGACGAGAGACAGCATCTTAAGGCTTTGTTTGTGAAAGGCAGAGTTGATGGGCAGCCTGTATCTAAGGTACTTATCGATGGAGGGGCTGCGATTAATATTATGCCTTATGTGATGTATCGGAAACTTGGTAAGGGAGATCAAGACTTGACCAAAACCGATATGATGCTGAAGGATTTTGAAGGCAATGTGTCACCGGCTAAAGGGGCAGTATGCGTTGAATTGACTATCGGCAGCAAAACCTTGCCGACGACATTCTTTGTTATTAACGGCAAGGGTGCATATAATCTGCTTCTAGGGAGGGATTGGATTCATGCTAATTGTTGTATTCCTTCTACAATGCATCAATGCCTCGTACAGTGGATTGGGGATAAGATTGAGGTTGTCCCTGGTGATTCTTCTTATATCATCGCATCGGCAGAATCAGATACTTATGAGCGAACTAAATGCATATCAGGAGAAGTTTGGGAAAAAGAGTTCCTTAGAATTGCTGATTATGAAATTCCACCAATCCAAGCAGTCGGTTCTGAAGAAGAGTTTTAATGGATAGGTTTGCCGATGATGGAAAATTAGGTCAAGGGTTCACATCGGCAGATGATTTAGTAAAAGTAGATATTGGTGATGGTGATAGGCCAAGACCTACTTTTATTAGTGCTAAGTTAGATTCCAAGTGTAAGCAGCAAATAACTGATTTGTTAAAAGAGTATAAAGATTGTTTTGCTTGGGATTATACTGAGATGTCTGGATTAGACCGATCGATAGTTGAACATCGGTTACCTATCAAATCTGGATTTCGGCCACATCAGCAGCCAGCGCGCCGATGCAACCCTAATATACTTCCTGACATTAAGGCCAAAATAACTAAATTAATTGAGGCAAAGTTTATTCGGCAGTGTCGATATGCAGAGTGGATCTCTAATGTGGTTCCTGTTTATAAGAAAAATGGAAAACTTCGTGTTTGTATTGATTTCAGGAATCTCAACAAAGCCACACCGATGGATGGTTATCCAATGCCGATTGCTGATTTATTGATTGATGCTGCAGCCGGACATCAGATTATCAGCTTCATGGATGGTAATGCAGGTTACAATCAAATATTCATGGCTGGAGAAGATATTCCCAAGACTGCTTTCAGATGTCCAGGTCATGTAGGGTTGTTTGAGTGGATAGTCATGACGTTTGGTTTGAAAAATGCCGGCGCTACTTATCAAAGAGCTATGAACTTTATTTTTCATGAATACATCGGCACATTAGTGGAGATCTACATTGATGATGTAGTGATTAAGTCTGGAGATATCATAAAACATCTGGCCGATCTACGAAAGATACTGGAGTGCACAAGGAAGCATGGATTGAAGATGAATCCTAATAAATGTGCATTTGGTGTATCGGCAGGTCAATTCTTGGGTTTTATGGTGCATCAGCGGGGCATCGAAATCAGTAGGAAGTCTATTGATGCAATTAACAAGGTGGTTGCTCCTGCCAATAAAACTGAATTGCAATCTTTGATCGATAAGATTAATTTCATTAGAAGATTCATATCTAATCTGTCAGGTAAGATCAAGGCTTTCAGTCCATTACTTAAATTGAAGGCCGATCAGGAATTTGTGTGGGGAGCTAAGCAGCAGTTAGCCCGAGATGAAATTAAGAAATATTTAACGAATCCTCCAGTGCTAGTTCCACCTCAACACGGGAAACCTTTCAGGTTGTATTTGTCAACTGATGATACCGTTATCGGTTCAGCTCTTATTCAAGAATTTGAAGGGAAAGAACGTGTTATTTATTATTTGAGCAGAAGATTAGTGGATGCTGAGACAAGGTATTCGGCCATCGAAAAATTATGTCTGTGTTTATACTTTTCTTGTGTCAAATTAAGATATTATTTGTTATCTGCCGAATGTACGGTCATATGCAAAGACGACGTAGTCAAGTATATGCTGTCGATGCCGATATTAAGTGGTAGAATCGGCAAGTGGATTTTAGCATTATCAGAATTTGAACTACGTTATGAATCGACTAAGGCAGTTAAGGGGCAAGTTATAGCTGATTTTGTCACTCAGCATTGTAATACAGTGGACTCTCTGGAGGTTGCTCCTTGGACACTTTTCTTCGATGGGTCCACATGTGGTGAAGGAGCAGGGATCGGCATTGTGTTGATTTCACCTCAAGGAAGGAAGTATGAGTTTTCATTGCCGATTGTTGCTACATCAACAAACAATCAGGCTGAATACCAAGCCTTGATAAAAGGGTTAGAATTGCTGAAGGAGATACGTGCCGATGCTGTTGAAATCTTTGGTGATTCTATGCTAGTTATAAATCAATTGGCTGGGATTTATGAATGCCGAAGTGAAGTTTTAATTTCGTATTACGAAAGATGTTTGCAATTGTTGAAAGGGTTTAGAGATTTTTGTCTTGAACATATTTCTCGACTGCATAATGAGGAGGCTAATCGACTAGCTCAGCATGCTTCAGGGTATCAGCCTATTCAGGAAGTGCTAACATCGGCAGTCGATACCGATGACTGGAGAAAGGAGATTGTCAATTATTTAAAGGATCCATATAAAAAGGTTGAAAGACGTATAAGGTTCCAAGCTACCAAGTATGTGCTCCTCGATGATGAATTATATTATCGAACTATAGATGGAGTTTTACTCAGATGTGTTAGCAGTGATGAATCAAAAAGTTTGATGGGTGAAATTCATGAAGGAGTGTGTGGAGCGCATCAATCGGCTTTCAAGATGAAGTGGATGATCAGAAGGAATGGATACTATTGGCCGACTATTCTTGAAGATTGTTTTAGATATTTTAAAGGATGTCAGGGGTGTCAAAAGTTTGGTAATATTCAAAGAGCGCCTGCATCGGCTATGAACCCTATAATTAAACCTTGGTCGTTCTGGGGATGGGCTATCGATCTCATCGGTCAGATTTATCCACCATCAAGCAAAGGACATAAATTTTTTCTAGTTGCTACCGATTATTTCACAAAATGGGTTGAGGCAATTCCTTTAAAAAAGGTGACATCAGCTAATATGATCGATTTTGTGAAAGAGCATATTGTTTACCGATTTGGTATTCCTCAGACTATCACTACCGATCAGGGTACTATGTTTACATCGAGAGAATTTGATGAGTTTGCTGTAGGTATGGGACTTAAAGTTTTAAATTCTTCTCCATATTATGCTCAAGCTAATGGTCAGGCTGAGGCTTCTAACAAAGGGATCATCAAACTCATTAAGCGCAAAATTAAAGAAAATCCTAAGAGATGGCATACAGTATTAAATGAAGCCTTGTGGTCATATCGGATATCATATCATGGTGCAACCAAAGTAACGCCTTATCAGTTAGTATATGGACACGACGCAGTATTGCCTTGGGAAATTAAAACTGGCTCTAGGCGAATACGTTCTCAAAATCAACTGACAACCGATGATTATGATATTCTTATGAAGGATGAGTTGGAAGATGTGGCGGGTCATCGGTTAAGGGCTTTAGTTAGCATCGAAGAAAATAAGAAAAGAGTAGCCAGATGGTATGACAAGAGGGTGAAGGTAAAGGAGTTTGCCGATGGGGATCTGGTCAGGAAATTGATTTTACCGATTGGGACTAAAAGTTCAAAGTTTGGAAAGTGGTCTCCTAATTGGGAAGGTCCATATCGGATAAATCAGTCTGTTCCTGGTAACGCATATATTCTAGAAACCCTCGAAGGGGTTGTGTTTCCCAGAGCATTAAATGGAAAATATTTAAAGAAATATTACCCTAGTATCTGGATGGATGCATAAAAGTATAAGTGCCGATAACAGTCCTATCGGCTAGAATTATACAAGGATGTCAATGTCTCATAAAGTGCCGATGCAATAGACAAGATTTACAAGTTTAACAAGGATTGGATAGCCAATATCGCACGCAGGCGAATCTGGTCAGCTTCCTTCATTTCTTTGATGTCTTCATTGGCCGCACCCTCCACAGGCTTGAGTTTTTTCTTCATGGCCAAGGCTTTGCGAGCTTGGATGTCTCTTTCTTGCTGAAGGGCCTTGATGGCATCGGGTAGCTGGCTTTCTTCTTGTTGGGCATGAGTTAGGGCTGCCTCGACTTCTTTCAATTCAGCCAATAGAGCCATCTTCTTTGCTGATAAATCTAACATTTTCTGCTTAAGTTCAGCGTCCGAAGTCTGCAAGTTGTCGATGCCCTTGTGCTTCTCATCGGCAATCTATTTCAGTTGTAGCATCTCTTCTTTGAGTTGAGCCTGAGCTGCTCTATCGGCAATACGTTGAGCAGCCCGTTGATATTGCAGTTGGCGGCTTTCTAAATGGGCTGCTGGGAAGAGTGCTTCTTCAATATCGGCAGGGACCTGGCCACGGATTGTTTTGAAAATTGCCTTTGCGGGGTCCGAGTCCTCTACCAGTTGGGCGGTATCCTGCTGTAACAAGTCCAGGAGAGCTTCCAACTTGGACTTAATTTCTACCGATATTGTTCCCAGTACAAGGGAAGAACTTGTTTCCTCTCCATCATCGTCGGAAACGTCAATGGCAAAGGAAAATAGGCTGTTTGGGGAGTCTTGTTCCTGAGAAAAAGAAAAGGAGGTCAGTTAAGGATAAGTATGAATATTATAAATCGACTAGGTCAATCGGCTTACCTGTTTCAAGGCAATTTCCTGTACTTGGCTGGAGGAGGCAGCCTGGAGTATGCCGTGTGGAGGATCGGCTGAGCTTGCCGATGGGATATCCTCTGTAGCCTCATCGGTGGTTGGCCCTTGGGGTATGATGACCGATGGTATGTCCTGTACAGGAGGATTAACTGCTTGCTCAGTTGCATCGATTGATTCTGGCCAGCTTGCAGACATTGGAGCAGATGGGGGGATCGGCATGGACTTCTGTCATTTTGGCTGTGCCTCGGCATCTGTTAAGGCTTTGCGCTTTGCTTGGGCCTCGGCAACGGTTGGCTGGGGGGCATCGGCACTTGTTGGTTGTGGAGCTTGAACATCTAGTACGCTTGCCGATGTACCCATTTGTTGCTGCAAAACAAGTGTAAGGTATGATATTTAATAGATAAAATGTAGAATCAAAGGAATACCTCTGAAGGATTGTCAGAGGTAGTGGTGCTTGATGTCGGAGGAATTGCCGATGACGATCCAGCAGTGGCTCTTACACCCTGATGATTAATGTTAATACAGTTTGTGATCGGCATGAGTAGAAATAAACAGGGTTGTTACCTTGAATTCCTTGATCAGGGTTGTAGCGGCAGCCAATGGAGTGGCCCTAGCTGTAGCCAATTTGGACTTGGAGGTGATGGTCTTGGCACGGGTCTTCTGGTGAGTCAAAGCAGCTAAGGTGGGGGCGTTGTAGCCGATCGGTGATATCGGGGAAACAGGCTGAAGATTGAAGGGTTTCCCACTTTTGCTCACAGATGGTGCTGGGTTGTTAACCTGTCACGAGAAAGTTAGTTACCGATATATGAAAGGAAAAAGCAGAAGGGAGTTAAAAGAAACTTACTGCGTCATCAGGAATGGCGTATTCAGGGTCGATCATGTGCCGATATGAGTGAGCAGATGTTGCAAACAATTGTTCCTTCCACTCTCGCCACCATTGCTTATATGATTCGGTGATGAAAGATACTGGCGTCCAGTTGGATATATCGACATCTATAGTATCGGCATCAGGGGAAAGTTGCACTACCCTGCTCCAATCTATTCCGCAAGTGATTGTTTCTCTGGGTTTGATCACATCGGCAAAACAAAGTTTGATTGGCAGTTGCCCAAAAGCCAATTGACGGGATACTGCCGATGGATTGTAAAATTCATACGTGATATTGGTGTTTTTTCCGCTACCGAATGTGTTTACTGGGATTGCCCTGGGAGTAATGATGGCCATCATGAGTTCATTATCCTGATTCAGAGTGTCAATGGCAAAGTTGAAAAGAAGGGGGAATCTATTTTCTTCGTCGATATAAGGTACCCAGGCCCTATGATCATGAGAAAGACCATTGTAGAAGCTTTCGAAGAATCTGCCGATCTGGTCTTCATTGGCCTCTGTTCCAGGGAGGACAATTATGGCTTCACCAAAATTGAGGGGTGAGCGTGTTGCCGATTCCTCATCCCCAAGCACGTGGTCTTCAGCAATTTCTCGTGGGAATTGTTGGGCAAAGAAGTCCCATTGCAAACGCTTGTGCATATGGGCATTCAGCCACATGTTGATAAACCACCACGGGCCTCCTAAGTTGCTGATGGGTTCGCCAAGCAAAAGTTTCTGAGACACTTGATGAAGAAGATGATAAGTGGAGCTCAGAAGGTATCGGCCAAGAGGGAACCTTACACCATTGGCCAAGAGTTCAGCCACGGGGAGGAAGGCGTTGGTTGGTCCTACTGATCGACCACAGAAGATAAATTTTTCTAACCACATATTCAAGAATGTGGCATGTTCCCTCTGGTTAACTGTCTCGGTCCTCTGGCATTCTTGAATGTATCCCGTCCAACCGCCGATGTTGCGGGTATTCACCCTATATTCAGATTTTCTGCCATAGACGGAGCCTTCATCGGCAGTTGAAATGTCCAAGCCAGTGAGCATGTAGACATCGGCAAGTGTGGGAGTAGCTGGGCCATGTCCAAACATAAAAGTGTTTGTTGTGTTTGACCAGAAGTAAGCAGCTGCAATCATCATTGACTCATTCTTTTGCATATCGGCAATGGATAGCCTAATGCATTGGTCTAACTTCCATTCTGCCCAGTATACTTGCATCGGCCTGTTGACCCTCAAGTACCAATCCTTCCACCCTTTGGTGGTTTTGGGCCAAGATCGGAATGTATCTTTCCATAAATTTAGAGAGAAATTTTGGGCTCTAAAAGGGATTCTGTTAACCTCTGCATTAATTAGATCAGTTGGATCTGGGTTGCCCATTGGTCCTAGGCATTGGACATGCGGCTGATCGGTTGGAATAACTAATTTGTTGTGAAGTTCCTAAGTTTGGAGGATCCGAAGAACAAAGAAAAAGAGGAAAAAATTACCAACTGTATGAACTCACAAAGACCAGAAGAATCAAGGTAAAAGGTAACGGAAGTGGAACGAACCGCAGGGACGTCGAAGTTGATTGCCATTATCTTGGGGTAGATGGGGGGCACAAGCCGGAGAATCAGGGTTGACGCTAGAGAAAAGGTCTTGTTGGTTGAGGTCGCGCAGTTGTTCGTCGGAGTCGCCGCCGGAAAGAGAAAATGCCAAAGATTGGAGTTTGAGGGTAGAAGACGAGCATTCCGGAGAAATCTATTTATAAGCCGCTCGGAGTAGGGGTATTTTGGACTTATCTCTATGCCGTGCGCATGTAGGTCGAGGTGGTTCAGATGGATATGGTAACTGTTCGCACGATAATCAAGGAATTGTACAGATGATTTGATGGCAAGTAATCATGATTTGGAAGAGATCTTGGTACAGGATATTTTAATTCTGAAAATGGCGGCATTATTATGTTAGGATCTTGCCGATGGATTATTGTTTCGGTATCTTAACCATAATCAGGGCAAGAGTGGTTGGAAATTGTGCGATATTTACTGAGGTGCGTGAATCAGGACTAGATTTGATTAGATTTGATAACAGATCAAGTTTTGGCTTGGAGGATGAGTTACGGTAATTGGGCGAAGGCAAACGTTATCTGGAGTAAATTTTGGAGCATTAATGGTTTTATACTCCGAAATTGGGGGGCATGTGTTGACACCGTTTTTGCACGTGTCAAGATGATCAGAGTGGGCTAATCGGCAGGTGGAAAGTTACTATATACACTGACAGCCGATGAGGATCAGCTTGTAAGGATGGTTGCCGATGAATGGTAGTGATCGATGGAAAAGTTGATTTACTCGGGCGTTGCCGATAAGGTTGGAGATCTTATTGTCGATGCCGATGAAGGAAGGCTTGAAGACTACTGCCGATGAAACAGGAAGTATGCCGATGGAAAGGAGGTCGGTGAGATTTCCATCGTAATTGAGGCGGACAGGGAAATAGATAGGAGTTGATTTCCTTTTCTATATTTGTTAGAGTATGATTCATGTAAAGAGTCACGTGTTTCCTTAGATATGGACTTGGTGTCCTAGTTGTATTTTGGTTATGTCTCTTTAGATCAGGGTATAAATATAGATTGAGGGGCAATGTAATACATATATCAATCAATATCAAAACCAATTTTTACTCCTATTTGCATCTACTTACTTTTCGGCGACTTCGTCAATTTGCATATTTTTTCTTTTTACGAGTTCTCATTGATTCGGCGAGTTGCATTGCTTCAGTGTGACCTTCGGCGATTCTCGAGTTCCGTGTGAGTACCTCTTGGCCGTGACTTCCGGGCGTATCGCTGTTGTCAGGACCAAAGTCCTCGTATCTTCATCCTTGTCGATTAACAGGTCAAATCGACTGGCACGCTTTGGATATCGATTCGGGTATTATCCCTTTGTGTTTGCAGATCCACTTTTGCATCAACAGAGTCTCATTTTCCACCACTAGTGAGGCATCACAAGTGAAACCATCACTCAAAGGTGAAGTTGAAGTAGAAGTGCTACAAGAAGGGTTAGTGGGAGCAACTACAATGGGCTTATAAAAAGATTCATCAATAATATCACATGTTAGTCCCACATCACAAGACATGATCACTTGCTCCTTCTTGTCTTCCTCCATTTTGACTTTCTCAATGAGAGAGGAGTGAGCATTTTCAATCTTAGAGTGAGTTTTGCTAAGCTTCTCATGAGCTTCTAATTGTCTCTCATGAGTGGCTTTGAGCTCATCAAGAGATTGCTCAAGAAATTTGACTTTCTTGTGCAATTCTTTGCACTCCTTTCTCTTCATCTCAAAGCAAGTGTGCACTTGCTCACATATGTCCATGAGCTCCTCCTTGGTGTACTCCTCCTCCTCATCATCACTCCTACAAGCATCACTTTCACATTCATCATCATCACTCACATCATATTTTACCTTGGTAGGCTTTTCCATGAGGCATGTCGATGGAGTGCCGAAGATGGAGGGCTTGTTGTTGATGGCGATACTTGCTAGTGCTTTCATGATAGATTTCTTGCCATCATCACTAGAGTCATCACTATCCAAAGAGCCATCACTATCCCAAGTGACCACATAGCCTCCACCCTTCTTCTTTTGGAAGGTCATCCTATTCTCCTTCTTCTCCTTCTTTTCCTTCTTGTCCTTCTTGTGCTTCTTCTTCTCATCCTCATTATTGTCACTATTGTAGAGACAATCCGCTACAATATGATTGGGGCTCTTACAATTGTAGCATCTTCTCATATATTCTTTGCTTTTAGTATAATCTCTTCTCTTTCTTGCACCATAGCCCTTCTTCTTTATGAATTTTCCCATCTTGCACACAAAGAGAGCCATGGCTTCATCATCAATATCACTAAGATCATCATCATCACTTGATTCTTTCTTAGACTTGCCCTTGTTCTTGGATGATGAGCTAGCCTTGAATGCTACACTCTTATTCTTGTCTTCATCTTCCTTCTTGTCATCCTTATCAACCCCCTCCCTTTCCACATGGTATGTCTCTTGTGTCATGACATCACCTAGTACTTGGTTAGGGGTAATCTCCTTCAATCCTCCTCTTACAATAAGCAATCTCAACATCTCAAATCTTTGAGGTAGGCACATCAAGAACCGATGAGAGACATCATCATCATTGATCTTTTCTCCCAATGCCTTCAAATCATTGACAATTACTTGCAATCGATGGAACATCTTCGGAATGCTCTCATCTTCCTTCATCTTGAAGCTTATCAACTTGTCCTTGAGGATGTACAACTTGGCACTCTTCACCGCCGGTGTGCCCTCATATGTTTCCTCCAATCTCTTCCACACCATATTAGCTCTCTCATAATCCTTGATTTTCTCAAACACCTTGGAATCAATGGCATTGTATATGGTGTTGAGAGTCATTGTATTGCATTGCTTGTTGGTCTTGTCTTGGTTGATGAGATTGTCAGGATCAATGATAGCATAGTCATTCTCGGTCACATCCCATACTTGATCATTGATTGAACCAAGATACATCCTCATCTTTTTCTTCCAATAATCATAGCATGTGCCATCAAAGAATGGTGGTTTGCCCCCCCCCCCCCACATGGTTGAACACAACTTGAACCATAATTTGACACCGAGGTTGTTAAGCCTTTAATCAAATGGTGACCACAACTCCGATACCACTTGAAAGGTCCTAATATGGCTAGAGAGGGTGAATAGCCTATTTAAAAATCTACAAACCAACTAGAGCAATTTGATTAGTATGACAAATAGTGAAATGCAAACTTGCTCTAGCTCTACAAGGGTTGCAAGCCACCTATCCAACAATTCTAGTTACTATGATCACTAGGCACACAATTTGCTAAGTCACTACTCACTAAGAGCTCTCACACTTGCTATACTAAAGAGCTCTACTAGATGAACTTAAGCTACAAAGCAAGCTCTCAATTCTAGCTACACTAAAGAGCTTACTACAACTAGTTTGCGGGTATGTAATTTAGTAAGTAAGGTGATTATACTGCCATGTAGAGGAGTGAACAAATCACAAGATGAACACTAAGTCAATCACCGGGAGAATACCAAAGGGTAAGAGACAACCAATTTTCCCCTGAGGTTCATGTGCTTGCCAACACGCTACATCCGGTGGCTAAGAGGTGTTGCACGAATCTCGTCCACACAATTGGACACCGCAAGAACCTACCCTCAAGTGAGGTAACTTAATGACATAAGCAATCCACTAGGGTTACCTTTCAACACTCCGCTGGGGAAGGTACAAGTCCCCTCATAATCACCGGGAGATGGCCACAAACAATCACCAACTAGTGCCAATCCACCCCCGCTGCACCAAGCCATCTAGGCGGTGGCAACCACCAAGAGCAACAAGTGAAACTGGCAGCGAAACACGAACACCAAGTGCCTCTAGATGCAATCACTCAAGCAATGCACTTGGATTCTCTCCCAATCTCACAAAGATGATGAATCAATGATGGAGATGAGTGGGAGGGTTTGGCTAAGCTCATAAGGTTGCTATGTCAATGCAAATGGCCAAGAGAGTGAGCTTGAGTCAGTCATGGGGCTTAAATAGAGAGCTCCACGAATAGAGCCATTGGCTCTATGTTTTCTAAAAAGTCAAGGCGATCGGATGCACCGGTTAGATCGACCAGACGCAGGATCACAGCGTCTGGTCGTGTGATGCATGTCATGTGTGATGAGGATATCACTCCTTTGGATGTACCCGTTGATCCTCCAACCATTATGCAAGGTCCAATGACCTAAGCTCGAATGCGTCAACTCAATTTAGAGGTGAGCTCGTTCTTAAGCGATCCTTTTCATACTTTTGAGAATAGACTACTACCTAATGATGTTATCTTGCTTAGGAACATAGGAGAGGGTCATGATGAGGACATCACTCCATCACATACAAGCCAAGGAGAGGAGGTGGTCCAGCATGGGCATCCAATTCATCTTTCTCGTGGTGGAGGCCCGGTCCAACTGAAGTTGGAGCCCATCTCGGGTTCTAGGACCAGTCTATCATAAAACTGGTCACACGGGTGCGTCCGAGCTCCGTTTTTGACAATCCACATATGGATGGAAAGCTAATTAGATAAGGAACCCAATGTAGTGGTCTCACAACAAAAGCCCTTCGAAATCAGCAGGAATCATCGAAACAAGTCAGTGTCCAGAATCTGTCAGGGTGCTATGACACCATCTTTTGATCCATTGGACCGTGTATCGTGTTTGGGCCCATTAGAGGGCATGCCCAGGGGTCTTTGCATGACCTTGGAGTCTTCATAAACAGCTACCACCACTCCATTAGGGTTGGCGTTTTGCTTAGATTAATCTATCAAGAACAGTTTCGCCGTTTATCAGTTTGTGAGACCCCAACATTTTGAGATTAATCATTCATCTGCAATTTGGTTGTTTTATTTCTTGCTCTTGCTTGTGTTCTTTGTTGCATAGGCAAGGCTTAGCCTTCTTGGTGAGGTCAACCGGAACTAAGTCTCAGTTGATTACCAGAGGAGCTGTGGTGCTAAGATTGCAAGGTTCGATCTTTCGATCTGAAGCCAGATCGGTGTGTCATTCTCCGCCACAACGATAGTTACCTCTACCTGACGGAAGATTAGGACCCCATCCCCATTAAGTGGTATCAGAGCTAAGGTATACCATCAGGTTCACATTTATCCCCTAGTTTTGAGTGTTTCGCATTTGTCCCATAGTCTAGTGCCATACTAATTTTTTCCTGTCCTAAAACCTTCCGCGCCATAGCCTTTGCATATTTCAGTTTCAGAGTACGTCGTGTTGAGTTTGTATCCTGGTCGAGGTCTTGTTGCTGGTTAGGTCATGTTAGAGTCCAGTCCGTGTGTTTTTCCCCATTGTTTCCATCAAATCCTTGCTGTCGTGACCAATTTTGCGTGTATTGTTCCTGTATTGCCCTCTAATTTGGAGTCACTTCTCAAAACTGGTCTAGTTTTCGCATACGAACTCAGATTTCGATGTTCCATATATCAAAATCAATCAGAAAAATTTTTTGAATCCGTTCATCCCCGACTTTGTGGGGGTCGGAAAATTTTATTTTGGCTAAAAACTAGTCACAAGATCCTCTTTTCGTGGTCACAAACTTTTTGTCAATTTTGAGCACGTCTTCTGAATTTTTCACAGGCCACGCCTTTCACTTGTTTAAGCTCATATTTTCTATGGTTACTTCTTTTGTGCTCCTAAGTGAAAAAAATATCAAAAAAATTAAAAGAAAAAGTTGAAGTTTGCCAAAAAAAACAACGACAACCAAAAAATAGAAAAGAGAGAGGGGCAAAAGAGGAACAATATCTAAAGAAGCACATAGAGAATGTCAAAGTGAGTTGTGTTAGCGTATGCTGTCTACTACCTTGTTCGTGTTGCTCTTGCTATCCACCATATTTGTTTGTCACACTCCTGACACTTGGAACATTTTAGACCAGCAACGAGAACAAGTACTTTGGACTATAATTCAGCATTACTTTCTATTACTGACTTGTGTGTAAAATATACATATTATTCTTTATGTGCATTCCAACATCCACAAACTCTTCAGATTAGTACAGAAAAAGGCCCTTGCAATCTCGGTACCACTGCCTCACAGGTATCATGAACCAGCCACCGGTTGTACCACCCACTGCTTGCGTTGGTAAGAACTTTGTAAGAGCTTGGTAAGACGCTTCCACTTCCTGTGAAAAGTGACACCACTACAACCATGTAGTCATTTGGTAGGGATAACTTTCACCATTTGTTCTTATTTTTGTGTTTACAATGGCAGGAGATGATCAGACTGGAGATAACAATCCCAAGGATTTCAACAAGTGTGTCAGCCAAGAGCAACTGCAAGCTGCTGTAGAGAATGCCCAAAAAAGGATGAATGAGGCCATCAGGAAGGCCGTCACTGATGCACTCATTGAACTCAACATTGGCAACAGCATGGAGAGATTGGACAAACAAATTTCCATGCTAACCAACAAGGTTACTGAGTTGGAAACCTTTATGGCGGTCAACAACGACGTCTCTGGTAGCAACACCGATGGTCTCTTGCCAAAAGACACAGTGTATGATGCCAATGGGAACATAGATCGAGCAGCCTTCCGAAAAGCAAGATTACGACAACGTCTTCGCCGCAACACTACAGGTATGGGTGGTGTCCACCACCATCAAGGTAATAATCATCGTGTGCCCGATGATCCTTATGCTAAGATTAAGTTCACAATACCATCTTTTTCGGGTCATTATGATGCTGAGGGATATCTTGATTAGGATATGATAGTAGAACAAAAGTTTAGTGCCCACCTTGTGCCTGAGCAACATAGAGTTCGACAAGCTACTAGTGAGTTTAAGGACTTTGCCATTATTTGGTGGAATGGCTAGCTACAAAGGATGCTTTACCTGGTATGTGGGAAGAACTTAAGATAGCTATGCGTGATCGTTTTGTTCCTCCTTCTTATCATAGAGACTTGCATAAGAAATTGATTCATTTAGAACAAGGAGAGAAATCTGTACAGGATTACTATGGTGAGCTCCAAAAGGGATTGATGCATTGTAGTGTTGTGGAGGGGAATGAAGATTCCATTTGTCATTTATATTCAGGTTTGAGGCACGAGATTCAGGACATTATTGATTATAAAGAATTTCACACTGTCAATCAGTTGTTTTAGTTCACCATGCTTGTAGAAAAGGAATTGTAGGGGCGCGAACAGCAAAGCAAGAGCAAGGTCAGCACCACATACATGCCACGCTTCGCACCATCTTTGGGGCTGACCAAGCCAACCAATTTTTAGGCACCTCCACTAGCGAGCAAGCGACCAGCAGCCTCTGGAGTTACCGCTACACCTAAGGCACCTCCTGCACAACCTTTAGATTCAGGTAAAACTTATTTGCAGGTGCCTACCAAGAGTGCCTCATTGGTTGCATCAACGGGGCGCACTTCGGGCATTCGGTGCCACCGCTGCCATGGAATTGGCCATGTGTAGAAGGACTGTGCAAGTCAACGGGCATACATTGCTATAGAAGATTGTTACATCAGTACCTCTGACATTAAAGATGAAGAAGACGAAGATATAGATGAGGAGGGCGGCGAAGTCCTTGGTGACGAGGCCATGGCGGCCTATAGGAGCATCATTGTACAACGGGTGCTCAGCTCACAAGTACAACAACCTAAGAAGCTACAACGCCATAACTTGTTCTAGATTTTCTTCGTCATCAGCAACCATCGAGCACGTGTCATTATTGATGGAGGTAGCTGTAATAATATGATGAGTTTTGATTTGGTCAAGAAGCTTGGCTTGACCACACGCCCGCACCCACGTCCATACCATATTCAGTGGCTAAATGATTCTAGAAAAGCAAAGGTAACACAAACTTGCAGAGTTTCATTTTCCATTGGTTCTTATGCTGATTCTGTTGATTGTGGTGTGGTGCCTATGCAAGCCTGTTCACTCTTATTGAGTCATCCTTAGGAACATGACAATGATGCAACACACCATGGTAGAAGTAATAAATACACTTTTGTGCATAAAGGAAAGAAAATTACTTTGGTACCTTTGACCCCTGCTCAAATTGTATAAGCTAATAGAGAACACGATGCTAGTTTGAATGATGTTCAATCTAAAAATCAGCAAGTTGCTAATTCTATTCTCCCACCTAAAAAGGATAAGTCTACATCTATTTCTAAGGCCGAGGGGATTAAATTGAAGGGTGGTGTTATGCTTGCAACAAAATGTGACTTTGCTAAAATTTCTGATGATGATATTTGCTATGCTTTGGTATGCAAACAAGCTATGTTTTCACTTGATGATATTGTTAGTTCGGTGCCTCCTGCTGTCACTAACCTTTTGCAGGAGTTTGAGGAAATTTTTCCAGCTAAGATACCCCTGGGGCTGCCACCTATGAGAGGGATAGAGCATCAAATCGATTTGATTCCGGGAGCAACCTTGCCCAACCGTGCTGCCTATCGAACCAATCCTGAGGAGACTAAGGAAATTCAATGGTAAGTCCAAGACCTTTTGGACCGCGGGTATGTACGTGAAAGCCTTAGTCCTTGTGTCATTCCTGTACTTTTGGTTCCTAAGAAAGATGGAACTTGGCGTATGTGTGTTGATTGTAGAGCCATCAATAATATTACTATTCGGTATCATCATCCTATTCCTAGGCTAGACGACATGCTTGATGAGTTGTGTGGCTCTATAATTTTCACCAAGATTGACTTGCGAAGTGGCTACCACCAAATTGGAATGAAACTTGGAGATGAATGGAAAACCGTGTTTAAAACCAAATTCGGGTTGTATGAGTGGTTAGTAATGCCTTTTGGTTTGACAAATGCACCTATCACTTTCATGTGCTTAATGAATGAGGTTTTAAGAGCTTTTATTGGTTGTTTTGTGGCAGTTTACTTTGATGATATATTGATTTACAGCAAGTCTTTTGTTGAACATATGGATCACTTACGTCCTATTTTTAATGCTTTATGTGATGCACGATTATTTGGTAACCTTGAGAAGTGCATCTTTTGCATGGATCAAGTTTCTTTTCTTGGCTATGTTGTAACTCCACAAGGAATTTAGGTGGACGAGATGAAAATTGAAGCCATAAAGAGCTAGCCAGTTCTCCAAACCGTCACACAAATGAGGAGTATTCTTGGTCTTGCAAGATTCTACCATCGCTTCATCAAAGATTTCAGCACCATTGCTGCCCCATTGCATGAGTTGATGAAGAAAGGGGTGGTGTTTCATTGGGGAAAGGGAACATGAGGAGTCCTTTGACACTTTGAAGGACAAGCTCACACATGCACCATTTCTTCAACTTCCAAACTTTGATAAGACTTTTGAGCTAGAATGTGATGCTAGTGGAGTTGGCATTGGGGGTGTTTTGATGCAAGATGGTAAACCCATTGCTTACTTTAGTGAAAAATTGCATGGCCCTGTTCTGAATTATTCCACGTATGATAAGGAATTATATGCACTTGTCCGTTCTTTAAAGACGTGGCATCATTATTTGTGGCCTAAAGAATTTGTTATTCATTCTGATCATGAATCGCTTAAGTACCTTCGCTCTCAACATAATCTAAATCGTAGCCATGCTAAATGGGTTGAATTTATTGAATATTTTTCTTATATTATCAAACACAAGAAAGGAAAGGATAATGTGATTGTTGATGCTTTGTCTAGATGATATACCTTGTTGTCCCAACTTAATTGTTGGATTTTTGGGCTTGAATCAATAAAAGAACAATATGCGCTTGATCCTGATTTTAAGGACGTGATGCTGAATTGTAGAGATGGACATACATGGAATAAGTTTATGATCAATGATGGGTTTTTATTTAGAGCTAACCGCCTATGCATTCCAGTTGGCCCCATTCGTCTTTTGTTGTTGCAGGAGGCACATGGAGGTAGATTGATGGGACATTTTGGTGCCAAGAAGACAGAGGAGGTGTTGTCCACACATTTCTTTTGGTCAAGGATGAGGCGAGATGTAGAACGGTACGTGGCTTGGTGTGCCACATGTCAAAAAGCTAAGTCGCAGTTGAACCCACATGGTTTGTATATGCCTCTTCCTGTTCCTTCTACTCCTTCGGTTGATATATCTATGGATTTTATGTTGGGTTTGCCAAGGACTAAGAGGGGGAGGGATAGTATTTTTGTGGTGGTTGATCATTTTCCTAAGATGGCACATTTTATTGCTTGTCATAAGAGCAACGATGTTGTTCATATTGCTGACCTTTTCTTTCAAGAAATCATTCGCTTGCATGGTATGCCTTATACTATTATTTCAGATCGTGATGCAAAATTCTTGAGTCATTTTTGGCGCACTTTGTGGAATAAATTGGGGACCAAGCTGCTGTTTTCTACAACATGTCATCCCCAAACTAATGGGCAAACTGAGGTAGTGAATCGAACATTGTCCACCATGTTGAGAGCAATTTTGAAGCGCAATTTGAAGATGTGGGAAGAGTGTTTGCTACATGTGGAGTTTGCATATAACAGGGTGGAACATTCCACCACCAAGGTAAGTCCCTTTCAGGTAGTGTATGGTTTTAACCCCCACGCTCCTATTGATCTTTTGCCTTTACCTACCACTGAGAGAACACATAGTGATGCTAGAGAGCATGCTGATTTCATTCGTAAGTTACATGAAACAACTAAAGCAAATTTTGAAAGAATGAATGAAAAGAATAGAATTGCTAGTAGTAAAAGTAGAAAAGAAATTAAATTTGAACCGGGTGATTTGGTTTGGTTACATTTGAGAAAAGATAGATTTTCTAAGCTACACAAGTCTAAATTAATGCCAAGCGCAGCTGGTCCTTATAAGATAATTGAGAAAATAAATGATAATGCCTACAAACTTGAGTTGCCACCTGAGTTCGGGGTTAGTCCTACCTTTAACATTGTAGATTTGAAACCTTATTTGGGAGAAGAAGATGAGCTTGAGTCGAGGATGACTTAGTTTCAAGAGGGGGAGGATGATGAGTTCATCACTCCTTCAGATGTACCCGCTGATCCTCCAACCATTATGCAAGGTCCAATGACCCGAGCTCAAATACGTCAACTCAATTTAGAGGTGAGCTCGTTCTTAAGCGATCCTTTTCATACTTTTGAGAATAGACTACTACCTAATGATGTTATCTTGCTTAGGAACATAGAAGAGGGTCATGACAAGGACATTACTCCATCACATACAAGCCAAGGAGAGGAGGAGGTCCAGCATGGGCGTCCAATTCATCTTTCTCATGGTGGAGGCCCAGTCCAACTAAAGTTGGAGCCCATCTCGGGTTCCAGGACTAGTCTATCATAAAACTGGTAACATGGGTGCGTCCAGACTCTGTTTTTGACAATCCACATATGGATGGAAAGTTAATTAGATAAGTAAGCCAATGCAAGTGGTCTCACATCAAAATCCCTTCGGAATCAACAGGAATCGTCAAAACAATTCAACGTCCAGAATCTGCCAGGGTGCTGCAACACCGTCTTTTGGTCCATTGGACCGTGTATCGTGTTTGGGCCCATTAGGGGGCGCATCCAGGGGTCTTTGCATGACCCTAGAGTCTTCATAAATAGCTGCCACCACTCCATTAGGGTTGAGGTTTTGCTTAGATTAATCTATCAAGAACAGTTTTGCCATTCATCGGTTTATGAGACCCCAACATTGTGAGATTAATCATTCATCTACAATTTGGTTGTTTTCTTTCTTGCTCTTGCTTGTGTTCTTCATTGTGTAGGCAAGGGTTAGCCTTCTTGGTGAGGTCAACTAGAATCGAGTCTCGATTGATAACCAGAGGAGTTGTGGTGCTAAGATTGCAGGGTTCGATCTTTCAATCTGAAGCCGGATCGGTGTGTCATTCTCCGCCACAACGATAGTTACCTCTACCTGATGGAAGATCGTGACCCCCATCCCCATTAATGTGTCCCCTGCTTCAAACGATGATCGCCCGATCTAAATGGTCATCAGTACATTTAAGTTGTGACCGGATGCACTGCTCAAAGTGATCGATCGTAGGACCCTAGCGTCCGATCGTTTCCAGTAAGGTTCTAATCATGACTGGACGCATTAGTTTGATCTCGACCTCACACAGGACCCTAGCATCCGGTCACTTCCAGTAAGGTTCCACTCATGACCGGACTCACCCAGCGTCCAGCCACTCACCGTCTCCTCTGTGCGCCGCCACATCAGCACGACCGGACGCTGAATAGTGTTTAGCTAGAGTCTGATCGCCTACGTTCGGTCAAGAGACCGAGGGCGGCCTTCACTGCGCCACTGACTGAACGCAGGACCCCAGCATCCGGTGCACTCTGTGAAACCCTATCTTTTTTGTACAGGGCATCGGTGACACTCCACCGGTGAAGTTTCGAACCATTGCTCCCAAGTGCTAAACATAATGTGTATCACCTTTGTGCATGTGTGTTAGCATATTTTCACAAGCATTTTCAAGGGTGTTAGCTTACCACTAGATCCTAAATGCATATGCAATGAGTTAGAGCATCTAGTGGCACTTTGATAACCGCATTTCGATATGAGTTTCACTCCTCTTAATAGTATGACTATCAATTCTAAATATGATCATACTCTCTAAGTGTCTCGATCACTAAACCAAAAAGCTCCTATCAATTTCACCTTTGCCTTGAGCTTTTTGTTTTTCTTTCTCTTCTTTTCAAAGTCCAAGCTCTTGATCATCACCATACCATCAACATCATCATGTCATGATCTTCATTTGCTTCATCACTTGGAGTAGTGCTACCTATCTTATAATCACTTTGATAAACTAGGTTAGCACTTAGGGTTTCATCAATTCACCAAAATCAAACTAGAGCTTTCAGGGATCCGATCATGACAAAAGGGAATCTCTATCCCCATGACATGCCATGGGCGACAAAAGAGGGCCAAGTCCCTTAGAGTCCTCTCGTTCGGAAAAGCCTCCGAAGGAGTATTCTACTCCTCCACAGGCTCTGGGGCTACTGTCGGGGACCAATACTAGGGTACCCGAAGAGAATGAGCTAATGGTCATCAACATTGATTCATCTGAGCAGTTAAGAGCATGACTACAACTCCAAACGACCCCCAGGTGTGTGGGCTCTGCCTCACTGAACCTTTGGGGGTGGGCCCCACCTCGCCCGACCTCTGGGTCAGGGGCCCCGCCTAACCTGACCTCTCAGGCACGGCTCCTGATGGAAGCTTGTACCATCGCCAACTGTGGGGGTATTAACCCCTATACCCTTACGGCTAAGCTTGGGCCGGCCCGGATCGGTGGGTCCGGTCCACCAAAAGACGACGCGTGGCCCAGCCAACCTGTTCGGAGTCCCGCGCAAGTTTGAAAACAACTGGTTTGTAACTATGTTATCTTAAGACTTCCGCTATCTTTTACTCTGGTATATATTTGAATAAACTATTGTAATCTGCAATGTCTGTGATTGGGATCCTGTTTGAAAAGAGAATCATGGATGATTCAGGTTTCCTAAGGACACCCGACAGACCTATTGAGTTGTTGGGAACTCGTGTTCGCTATCCGAGGTCTATCAAGACAACGATAGGTACACGTGGGCCCGATTCCTTAGGAGGTTCTGCCACAGCTGGTATCAGAGCAGTTCCCATCTATGATCATTGTAGGTTACTTTGGAAAACCTTCAAAACTGATTTGGATCAAAGAAAGTAAACTTGATATTTTAAAGTTCAAATTTCTTCTTACCTTTGATCTAGACTCAATCCTGTCTTATTTGAAAGTTTGTGGCGGATAATATGATTAGGTTTGTCCTATGTATTAAAAATCTAGTACTTATGATTATATAAATCTTTTGTACTTAGATTCATAAGATCGATTCATGCATCATGCTTAAGCACATTGCATAATAAATCCCCTTAATAGTGGTTGGGTAAGTAATGTCAATCCCATTCTTGCTAACCTCCATTATCCTCAAGCTATTCTTATAGTCCTACCTTAAATCCTACAGGCTATGGCAAAGACCAAGAAAACCGCACGCAAGTCCACCGGACCACATGGAGTCCCTCGTCACCAGTTGGCACTAAGAAACCATGAGCTTGGTGAGGGAAGTTCCAAAAACCTAGGAGAGGATGGATCTTCAAGCAACCCCGCCAACATCGAGAACCCTAACAAGGAGCTCAACACTCTTCGTCGAGCTCATGCCAAAGATCAAGAAGAGCTGGCGGAAATGCAAAGGGGTATCACCATGACCATGGAGCTACGGAATGAAGCCTGGACACGAGAGGATGCGGCCAATGAACGCGTCCATGAGTTGGAGTTCTACGTGGAAGATCTGGAGATGGACAATGCCATTCTTCATGAGAATGTCCACTTGTTGTACGCTCAACTTCATCCTCCTCATGGGGATGGTGAAGTTACAGATGAAGAAATGATTGTAGATCCAGGAGAAGTCGAGAATGAAGAAGAGGAGGAGGATCCTGAGGAGTTGGTGTACTTCTCAGATGAAGATGAGGTTTCGTCTGATATGGGCATGGATGTAGAAGACTGAAAGCTTAGAGTAGTAATAGTTCCTTTACTGCTTTCCTAGAAAACCAGGGTTGTCTTGTGGGATACAAGACATATAAAATAAATAAGGACATTCCTTAGGAGGCCAAGTGTGATATTTGCCAGAGAGCATTAAAATGGCACCATTCGAAGCACTGTATGGCCGTAGGTGCCAAACACCTTTAAATTGGTCAGAAGCTGGAGAACGTTGGTTCTTTGGACCGGATGTGGTCAAGGAAGCTGAAGAGAAAGTTAAACTCATACAAGCTAATATGAAGATAGCTCAATCCCGACAGAAAAGCTATGCTGATAAGAGGAGACGACCGCTAGAATTCAAAGTGGGAGATTATGTCTATCTCAAGGTATCACCGATGAAAGGAGTTCATTGTTTTGGGATTCGGGGAAAGTTGGTGCCCCATTATGTCGGTCCTTTTCAGATCCAACAACGATGTGGACCAGTCGCCTATCGCGTCAAGCTACCAGATCACATGTTAGCGGTGCATGATATCTTCCATGTGTCTCAGTTAAAGAAGTGCCTTCAAGTACCTAACCAAGAGATCGACTTTGGTGATGTAGAACTGGAACCTGATTTGACTTATGCCGAGTACCCCATTAGAGTCTTAGATTAGAAAGATCGAGTCACTCGGAGACGTACGATCAAGTTCTACAAAGTACAATGGAATCAACCCACTGAAGATGAAGCTACTTGGGAATCCGAGGATTACTTAGAAGAGAATTTTCCTGACTTCTTTGCTTCTATCTAGTTGCAATACCTTGTCTATATTGTAACTTGTCTCGTTTGTCAACAGAATGGAAAACCCCCTCTCTAGCCTTTTTGAATAAAGTTATGATGTGTTAGCTTGACACATTTCCTTTTCCATTACTTAGCCTTAAGTTTTAAATCTCGGGACGAGATTTCTTTAAGGGGGAAGGGTTGTAACACCTCTGGTGTTTTGACCTAATACTAAAATTTGACATGTCATCATATGCATTGCAAAGCATTCATAAAGTAGAAAATTTTGAATGCATTCACTAATAAGCTTTATTTCATAATGTTGTTATTTCATGTGATGTGATTCAAAACCCTAAATAAAGATCATGACTACAAGGGTCAAAATTCATGTGATCATGTGAGGTCATGTGTCATTTGACTCAAATAACCCTAATGGGCCATGTCACTGGTCAAAAATCAAAATTTAAGTAAAAGGAAGACAAATCAAATTTGAATTCAAGTTCAATTTATAAAAGTCCTTTTTGCCCCTTTTGGCTAATTCAAAATCCATGTGAAATTTGGGCTTGAGGAAAAAGGCAAAGTTGGAGATTATTTTAGGTAGATCAACTTTGGTATTCAAAGTTTTTCAAGTTTACATATAAAATTTAGAGTAATTTTGAAATTATTCAAATGCTCAAATGCACCCCAAATTCAAATTTCAAAATGGAGGCAGAATTTGAAAATATTTCTAGAAGCAAAGTTGTAGAGTTTGAAAAATTAAACAACTTTCATTTTTGGAGATTTTCAACTTCTTTAGAAAATTTGTGAGTAATTTGAAAAATGGACGCAGTGGCAGTTCTGTAAATTTTTCAAAAATCAACCTCCACCTCTCTGCTTGCCGCCGGCGCCACGCGGAGATCACCGCCGATCGGATTTCATCGTTTTCACGCACAGTGACACGCCAATACCTCCGTGGCGAGTTCGCCCGTGTGCTATCAACACCGCACGCCCTCCTTCTTGCTATAAATAGGAGCACGCCGTCGTCATTTCGGAGTTTTTCCGTCGACTGCTCGCCGCCGGTGTCTTGCCCGCACTCGCACAATTCGTCCTCGCCGTAGTATCTAGGGCCAATTGCTTTGGCTAGAAGCTCCGCCTCGTCTTCCTGCTCCTCCCAAGCCTGATCGTGTCGCTCCTGGAAGTCCAGCGCCGCCGCGCAACTTCATCTTCTTCGGAGCCGGCCGGAGCTCCTCCATCCTCAGTCTCACGTGGTCCCGTCGATCCGGTACATCTCCGCCTTCACCGAGTCTACCTACGTGATCATGGTGAGCTCCTGAATGTGAAGACCGTTTCGCTTTAGTCCCTACTGCAGCGTCACCGTGGCTACGCCGTACACCGTCGTGCCCAGTCCGCCATGCCCGGCGTGGAGGTGTCTCCAGGGCACCTTTTTCCTTTCTGATAGCTGAGATTGGTTCGGGGGAAGTAGTAGATCATTTTGGTGAGGTCTGTTTCGCCGGAGCGTCACCGTCGGCGCATTTTGCGGCCGGTCAGTGAGGGCAGCGCCGTCGTGACATGTTTGAGTCACTGACAGGTGGGGTCAGCCTGTCAGTGCGGGTGAGGAAGAAGAACAATGATGATTTTTATTTTCTGAATTTGTGAATAGTACTGAAACTTTGGGAATTTGTAGGAAATTCATGATAGCTCCAAAAATTCTGAAATTTTGTGTGTAGCTTCTGTACATGTTCTAATATGATTTAAAAATTTGAAACTTGAAATTTGAATAAATTTTTAATGTTCAAATATTCAGTCCATTAATTGAAAAATGCAATTTCCATGATTTTTGTAGGTCACTGTATAATTCCAAAAATTATGAAATTTGTTTTGGTACACTAATTTGTCATGAGGAAGCTTACATAAAATTTTCAGGTCATTTGGAACAAGTTCATTTTTGGGCTTAATTCCAAATTAATTCAAAAATAAATAAAGGCAAACCCTAAGGGTTTGATTAGTATTGGATCTTGTTTTGGTCATGTTTTGTGACTAGTAGGGTTTCAAGATCCATTTGGTCAAGTCACATGTGTGGTTCTTGATGGTAGGATTGCAAGTTGGTTTTGTTGGCTTGCAACTGTACCGTGAAATAAAATCCTTTGCGGGGTGTTTTTACATTTCATGTACCGTGAAAGCATCATGTTTACATTATTATCATGTTAAAGCATTTGTTATCATTTCGTGTAGAACCCGAGAATGAAATGATTCTAGTTGAGCAAGTTCTGGAAGAATCCCCGGTTGTCACGGGATTCGATAATTGTGGTACTGATCCGGAACCTGAGATCGTCAACGAAGGCAAGCCCCGGTTTATGCATTAAACCCTTACCTTGCTTACTTTGAAAAGTTTATCACTTATGTTACTTATTGCATTAAGTTGATTAATTCAAATGTTACCTACTTGATGCATTACCTACCTTGTTAATTGTTTACCATCCTTGAAGATGATTTCATTTACAAAGGCGTAGAATGCTTAGTATGCTTTATGATAGGCTTTCAAAATAAAAGTTTTGATACAATCAAAGATGGCATACTAGCCAAAGAAAGAAAGAAGGTTGAATGAACTAGAGACTAGTCAGGTGACTTATCTTGAATTTTGGGTAATGTTGCCGACTATGTCGCTTAAAGGCCACTCATTGTGGATCTTCTGAACGAGACACTTTGTAGTACTGGTCACATACTCCGGTAAGCCTACTTCGGCTAATCCGATGCTAAGATGAATGCCCACACACTGGGAGTGGAGAGATGGCGTGAGTAGCGTGTACCCTCGTGGCTGGAATGTGGCCGGATTTGAGGTGTGCTGTGCTCTCGGGTGGCGTGGAGACGGCTTAGTATAGGAGGATCCGGTAGCGAGGTTGATATATGCAAGATTAAGTTCTACATATGTCGTGTGATAAGGAATCCCTAGCTGGGACTTGGATCAATTCGAATTGCCGGTGCTCTGCGGATATAGAGACTCGATTCATTACAGAAGCAATGCAGGACTGGTGAATTACTAAAATATGAGAAAAGAAGGGAATGAGAAGGAATGGAATATGGGAAATATACATTTAGTTGAGATAATGAACTAAAAGAAGTTAGGGGTAAAACTTGAAAATAGAATGAAGAATAGTAAGCTTTTGGCAAAGAACTTTTGAATCTTGCTACATCCTTACCTTGCCCCAAACCCCTGCATCTCTAAAGTCTTACACCCCGTTACGTCAGGTTAGTCTTGTTGAGTACCTTTGTACTCAGGGTTTGTTAACCCTTGTTGCAGGTGAGTCGCATGTGCAGGCTTGTTTTGGTCCCTGCTGCATAACTGTGTTTGAAGTCAATGACGATGAGGAGTGATGAATGGCCTTTGGACACGGCACTAGTTTGTATGATAAATAAAGTTAATGTAATATTATCCCGCTACTATGGTTGTATGACACTTATGGTATTGTAAGTTTGAAAACAACTGGTTTGTAACTATGTTATCTTAAGACTTCCGCTATCTTTTACTCTGGTATATATTTGAATAAACTGTTGTAATCTGCAATGTCTGTGATTGGGATCCTATTTGAAAAGAGAATTGTGGATGATTCGGGTTTCCCGAGGACACCCGATAGACCTATTGAGTTGTTGGGAACTCGTGTTCGCTATTCGAGGTCTGTCAAGACAATGATAGGTACATGTGGGCCCGATTCCTTAGGAGGTTCTGCCACAGGATCCGTCCACACAGTCCAAGAGGGCGACTCCAGCTCCTCGTCTGGCATTGCATCTAATGCATCTGTCCACACCGAGCTTCAGCATCATGAAGATGAAGGCGTCAAGTATGATCTGGATATCCCAGACCATGCCCTGGGGTACTCACAATTCCCGTCTTTTCCACCAAGACGAGGGGATTTGATCCATGTTGTCAGCAATGATGAACCGCCAGCGGTTGGCGAAACAGAACAAGAAAGGACTGCACGCGAAGCACGCAATATTGACCAGTTTAATCGCCGACAAATCGAAGCCGAAGCAGACCAGGAGGCACGACGCATAAGGGTCAAGCCACGTGACCTCAACGATGCTTTCGACAGGGTGGGGGACAAACAGGTCTTCAGGACTCCAAGCGCCAACGTAGCCATCGCCATGGCGACAATGCAACGGCTACCCAACATCCTGGAAACCCAAGCAGTTCACGATGAAATACAAGCCTATCTAACGGCTGCTATGGCCTAGACCACAGAGATTGTAAACCAAGCCCGGGCCCCATCCATCTCGGTCGGGTCAAGCCACAGCCGCTAGCAACCAAGTCGCTCACAGCCACTCAACCAACGTGGCTCGCGCAACAACGACCCATCAGACAACCGTCAAGGCAGAAACGGTGGCCAGGGTGACAACCACCGCCGGGACGACAACCACCGCGACGTCCGGGATGATAACCGCCGAGACAACCATGACAATCGTTGCGATAACCACGGTCACAGGGTTGATCCAGATGGCAATCGAGATCGCCGCGATGGCAATAACGATCTCCGCCATTACCTCGCTGGACGCGATCTGCACGCTCACATCAACCAGAGAGCCAACGATCGAGCGTCCCATGAAAGTTATCGCCGTATGGAATATGACACTGCCCACGGCCCGCCAGGTTTGAAGCAGTTTACTCCACACCTTCGCCAAGTCATATGGCCCAAGAATTTCAAGCTCGAGAAACTTCAGAAGTACGACGGCAAGGAGAACCCTGAATTATGGGTCATGCCCTACGAGACTGCGTGTAGATCAGCCATGGCTGACGAGCATGTCATGTCTAACTATTTCCCAGTCGCTGTTGGCCATGCAAGTCACCAATGGCTGGTTAGCTTGCCGGCGAACTACTTTGACTCTTGGCAGGAGCTCAAGCAAGCCTTCATCGACAACTTCATTGCAACTTGTGAACAACCAAGCAACAAATACGATCTGCAACGGATTTGAGATCGAAAAGACGAGCCACTGCACAAGTACGTTCGGCGTTTCTCGGAGATGTGCATCAAGGTCCCATCAATCTCCGACAACGAGGCAATCGAGGCTTTCATCACTGGCCTCCGCTTCCACGACGCCCTAAGGGACAAGCTCCTCCACAAGAGATCTGAATCGGTCACAGCGCTCCTGGCCACCGCTAAGAAATATGCGGACACCGACGACACTAAAAAGATAATTATTGAAGAAGCAGCAAGGGTTCCGCGCTCCGACCACCTCCCACACCGCGATGACTACCGCGGCAACCGTGGTCGGAACGACAATTTTGACCGCCGCAACCAGCGCAACGACTCCCGCGACCACCGTGACCAATGTAATCAGTGGCATAACCGCCGTGATGATTATAGGAGCAAGCATGCTCAGGAAGACGACGGCGAGGTCAATACCGTTAAAAAGGGTGGTGGACGTCGTAACTACGAAGACGACTACGCCAAAGCATTGAAAGGGCCCTGCTAGCTCCATCCTAAGTCAAACCATACCATGGAGAATTGCCGCATTCTCAAGTCTATCTACACGCATCAACAGGCTCCGGATACATCCGACAAACCTAACGACGCAGGCGAACAGCGCAACGAGGATAACGACGACGACGATGTAGACCCTTGTCACAAGTACATCAAGCCAACTGATCGCGTACACACCATCATCAGAGGCAAAGTGTCCATCGAGACCAAATGAGAACGCAAGCTGCTCGCCCGCGCTTGCTTGAACATTGCCAACACCGACAACCTCCTCACCGATCCACGGCTCCCTCCGTGGTCTCACCGTGAAATCTCCTTCAGCAGAAAGGACCAGTGGGCCACAATACCTGAGCCAGGGCGTTTTCCCCTGGTCCTCGATCCTTGTATTAACAAGGTTCAGTTCGACAGAGTACTGATCGACGGTGGCAGCTCCATCGATATACTGTTCAAGAACAGTCTGCCCGCCCTGAAGATAGCTCAGGCGGACCTCAAGCCGTACGAGGCACAGTTCTGGGGTGTTCTCCCTGGATAGAGCTCTACACCTCTCGAGCAGATCACGCTACCTGTGCAGTTTGGGACCCCGGACCACTTCAGCACCGACTACGTCAATTTCGTGGTTGCTGACTTCGACGGCACCTACCATGCTATTCTTGGTCGACTGTCGCTCACCAAGTTCATGGCCATACCTCATTATAGGTATCTGGTGCTCAAGATGCCTACCAAGAAAGGAGTTCTAACCCTCCGAGGCAATGTATACGCAGCTTATACCTGTGGAGACGACAGTTTCAAAATAGCAGAGGCTCATGACCTCTCTATTCACATGGCCGAGACCATGCTCGACGCCAAGAAGACCTCGACCGACCACCAGGAGATCCCGGAGCTCGAGGCCCCATGCAAGAACATCAAGTCCAAGGAGCACAAGGTGATCCAGCTGGTCGACGGTGATCCCAGCAAAACAGCCCTTATCGGGGCCAACCTGGATCCCAAATAGGAAGACACGCTCGTCGGGTTCTTGAGGAGCAACGTGGATGTGTTCGCATGGAAACCTGCTGACATGCCTAGTGTACCTCGGAACTTGATCGAGCACTCCTTAAATGTCAACGGTAAGGCCAAACCTATTAAGCAGAAGCTACGGCGGTTCGCTCGTGACAAAAAGGAGGCAATTAGGGTAGAAGTTACACGGCTTTTGGCAGCCGGGTTTATCAAAGAGGTGTATCATCCGGAGTGGTTAGCCAACCTAGTTCTTGTACGCAAAAAGAATAATGAATGGAGAATGTGTGTTGATTACACTGATCTCAATAAACACTGCCCTAAGGACCCCTTCGGCTTACCTCGCATAGACGAGGTCGTAGATTCAACCACCGGTTGCGAGCTGCTTTCCTTTCTCGATTGCTACTCTGGTTATCACCAGATCGCTCTCAAAAAGGACGACCAGATTAAGACATCTTTTATCACGCCCTTCGGCGCCTACTGCTACACGACTATGTCGTTCAGGCTCAAAACGTCGGGGCTACCTACCAATGCGCTATACAAGCTTGTCTCAAAGACGAGATAAAAGACGACCTTGTCGAGGCTTATGTTGATGATATAGTTGTTAAAACCAAGGAAGCACATACCCTTGTTGACAACATGGAACGCACCTTTGCAGCCCTTAACACATTCCAGTGGAAGTTAAACCCAAAGAAGTGCATCTTTGGTGTTCCTTCTGGCATACTACTTGGCAACGTCGTCAGTCATGACGGCATACGCCCTAATCTGGAGAAAGTCAAAGCTGTCTTGGACATGAAGCCGCCCAAAAAGGTGAAGGATGTTCAGAAGCTTACCAGATGCATGGCCGCCCTCAGCCGATTCATATCAAGATTAGGTGAAAAAGGATTACCGTTCTTTAAACTACTCAAAGCATCCGAAAAGTTTGAGTGGTTGGAGGAAGCAGACGCTGTCTTCACACAGCTGAAACAATACCTTACATCACCTCCGGTCCTCACTGCTCCTAGAGAAGACAAAACACTCCTGCTTTACATTGCGGCTACTAATCGAGTGGTCTCCACGGCCATGGTGGTCGAGCGAGACGAGCCCGGCCACGTCTACAAGGTACAGCGGCCAATCTATTTCATCAGTGAGGTACTTAATGAGTCCAAGACCAGGTACCCACAGATTCAGAAGTTGATCTACGCCATACTGATAACATCCCAAAAGTTGAAACATTACTTCGACGGATACCGTGTGGTGGTCATGACTGAGTACCCTCTGTGAGATATCATTAGCAACAAGGATGCGAACGGGCGCATCGTTAAATGGGCAATGGAGCTATGCCCCTTCTCCTTGGAATTTGCAAGCCGTACTACAATCAAGTCTCAGGCACTCGTCGATTTCATTATCGAGTGGACAGACTTAAGCACGCCCGCTTCTCCGGGATCCGACGAGTATTGGACGATGTACTTCGACGGCTCTCTCAACATTGACGGTGTGGGAGCAGGAGTCCTTTTTGTGTCACCATCCAAGGAGCAGCTTCGGTACGTCCTCAGGATTTATTTCCCAGCATCTAATAATGCCGCCGAGTACGAAGCATGCCTACATGGTTTGCGCATTGCGGTTGAGCTTGGTGTCAAACGTCTCTACGTCTACGGAGACTCTGCTCTGGTCATCAACCAACTCAACAAGGACTGGGACACGACCAGCGAAAAGATGGATGCATACTACAAATCGATCAGAAAGCTGGAAGGCAGGTTCTATGGCATCGAGTACATACACGTGGTCCGGGACAAGAATCAAGCAGCGGATGCACTGTCAAAGTTAGGATCATCCCGAGCCAAAATCCCGCATGGCGTATTCATCCAAGACCTGCTCACGCCTTCCATCGAAGAGGAAGATTCCACGGTAGATAAGCCTCCAGACCAGCAGTTGGTGGCTACGGTTCCGGTGTCAAGCGCCGCCAAGCCACCTCCGACCACTCATGAGCCCGACTGGAGAATACCTTTCATCAAGTACCTAACAGATGGCAGCGGTTACACTGATCGGATAGAAAACGAGCGCCTAATGCATCGCAGTAAGCAGTACCTACTCGTCGATGGCAAGCTATGGCGCAAGAACACAAAGGAGGAAATCTTGATGAAGTGTATAACCCAGGAGGATGGCGAACATCTCCTGGACCAAATCCACTCTGGCTCCTACAGTAACCACGTGGCTTCAAGAACGCTGGTCGGTAAGGCTTTCCGAGTAGGGTTCTATTAGCCGTCAGCAGTAGCCGACGCAGAGAAGCTAGTCCGCCACTGTGAGGGCTGTCAGTTCTTCACCAAGAGAATCCACGTACCAGCACATGAGATCCAGACAATACCAGCCTCTTGGCCCTTCGCATGCTGGGGACTGGATATGATCGGGCCCTTCAAACCGGCTCCAGGGAAATTTACATGCGTCTTTGTGCTGATCGATAAATTTTCTAAGTGGATAGAATACATGCCTCTGGTATAGGCATCCTCAGAAAAGGCTTTCACATTCCTTGACCAGGTCATCCACCATTTCGGCATACCCAACAGCATCATCACTGATCTGGGTACTCAGTTCACCAGGAACGCTTTTTGGGACTTCTATGATGAAAGGAGCATAGTAGTAAAATACGTCTCGGTGGCGCATCGTAGAGCTAATGGACAAGTCGAGCGGGCCAATGGCATGATCTTAGATGCATTGAAGAAGAGGATGTATAGAGAAAATGACAAAGCTCCTGGAAGATGGCTCAAAGAGTTACCAGCCGTGGTCTGGGGCCACAGAACTCAGCCCAGTCGTAACACCGGCGTCTCACCGTACTTTATGGTTTATGGCGCTGAGGTAGTCCTTCTAGCAGATATAGCTTTCAGATCAGCACGGGTAGAGAACTTTGACGAAAAAAGGGTCAATGAAGTACGGGAACTAGAAGTGAATAGCACAGAAGAGAAGCGGCTCGATTCTTGTGTACGTACGGCCAAATACCTTGCTGTTTTGCGCAGGTACTATAACAAGAACATTAAAGAGTGGTTCTTCATGGTCGGGGACCTGGTCCTGAAGTGGAAGATGAACCAGGCTGGTGTCCATAAACTCGCAACCCCATGGGAGGGTCCCTTCATGATCAAGGAAGTCACACGACCAACGTCTTACAGGTTAGCTCACCTGGACGGTACTGATGTACCAAATTCGTGGCACATCGACAAGCTTAGACATTTCTATGCTTAACTACTGAGATATGTACTCCTCTTGTACTTTTGATTTACTTCAATAAAGCTATTATGATTTCACCGACCACTCTAATGTGTCACTTCGACTTTTATGGTTATTCTAACTTAGCCAGCAAAAGCCGACCACCACTCCTTCTACGATTTTCGAAACAGGCCCTGTCTCTAGTTCCTCCCAACATGTGCATGGGATCCGCTCTCTACGTTACGGGTGATCGGCAGGTCCCCCTTAGTTTGACTTGTCCGTGTCTACGTGTGCACAGGTCACGCACCTCACACTCCGACCACATGGCAAACTAGGGCCGCACAAACTTTTCGGGATGATGTGTCGAGCAAAATGGTACAACTAAACAGAACGTTAACATGTTCTCACTTAGTTACACCAATATAAGTTTCAAGCTTAAAAACATTTTATACAAAGCAAACAAGCTTATAATGATATACAGTTACGTTATTACAAGCTTGCCTGAAGAGGCCCAAGTTTACAATAACACAACTATGTCCTCCTTCTATAGCTCTAAGCCTATTACATTGGCTGGTCGGGGCACGTGACACGTACTGCTCGCTGCTTCTGATATCCTACTCGAGTCTCGAGGACTCTTGTGCTAGTCGAGCTGAAGGGGATGGCCCCGCCGATGCCTGGCTAGTCAAGACCGCAGGCTTCGTCGGTTGGTTTGCAACTGATGGCGTTTCCAGCTGACTCGTCGATGGCGTTCCCTGTACAGGTGCTGTCCCACCTCCACACAGGTTAATGTCGCCAATTATCTTTGACGACAGGTCCAGCTGGGCCATCCAAAGCTCCTCCGCCTTGTCTGGGTCTACCTCTTTCGGGTATCCAGCCTCTAGGCGCTTGAGATCGATCAGGGGGTAGTGGGCACGCACCATGCTTAGCACATGGGCACCCATGTACTCACCCGCCTCCTTCACAAACTCTTGGAACCATCCCCATGCTTGTCTGCATCTCTCGACCAGTCCGAGCTAGGACGTCCTTGGCTCTTCCTCTGTGAGCACCGGGTCGATAAGGTCGAGGACAGGCAAAATGCCAGTTGCCACTTCCTGGCACCGGTTCTTCCATGTGTCCCGATCCTCGGTGGCCTTGAGGCATCGTGCTTTCCAGCCGTCACGCTCTTTGATCATGGCTTCTAGATGCCTCTTGGCATTGACTTTTAAAACTGCACACCGTACAAGACATCAAATGTAATGGCACGACAAGACAAGGCAGGCAACAGAATGAGAAAGGTGATCTAGAATACTTACTTTTCAGTTCCTCCTTCATTTTGGTGGTGTGGTCCTAGAGTTGAGACTGGTTGCATGCCAGTTTCTTGTTGTCCTCCTTCAGACGACCAAACTCTGCAGTCACACGGCTATTCTCCTCTTGGAGGCGGGTTACTTCAGCTTCTAAGCCTGCATTACAGCTGTCACTACCAACAACGCAACAACACGTGTCACACACTTGCTGTGATAAAATGACAACTTACTTGTTTTTCCCCACTCTTTGTTATTGAGCTGGCCGACCAGGTTCTGATTCTGTGCCTCTCGCTCTGTCCTCTCCTAGTCGGCGGCTTCAAGTTGGCGGCGCAAGCGTTCCACCTCGGCCGCCAGTTCTCTATTGTTCGCCGTGATTCCCTCAATCTGGTCGAAGCACCTCTTTCGGTACTTCGCGGTCTTCATCAAGTCCTGCACATAAACAAGCTAAGTCAGACAGATCGACTACGTAACAGGGTCAAGTGGTCAAGCCAAACATACCTAGACTTCTGTCACCAGACGCTTTGCCGCCCGTTCAACTTTTAGGGTCTCTTCGACCTCTAGGATTTCTTCGTGCATAACCCACTCATCGTTCCGCCAGCACGACACATATACATGTTGTCGTTTATCTTGGGGACGGCCCAGGATTTCTTCTACTTCGTCCTCTTTGGCCTCTTCTTTAGGGGGCGGCGCTGGTTTGGAGTCTGCAGTCTTCGCGACCACTATGGCCTTCCCAAGAGCCGTAGCATCGGCTAGCGTGCTCTGTGCTAACTCTGGTTGCTGCTCCTCGGCTTGGTCTGGTTCCCTTGGCGCCAAGGTACCTGCTTCAGCAGGGTTAGTGCTCAGAGCACTTGTACTTTGCTCGGCTGTCTTCTCGACCAGCTGCTCAGGGACTGACGTCTGGCCGCTCGTCTGCTGAGGTTCCAGCGGAATTTCTTCTACAGGTTCCTCCACAACCGGCTGCTGAGCAGTTCTTTCCGCCAGTACTGGCGAAGCCGTGCCGCACCCGGCTAGCTGGTTGGGATTTTCGGTGGACGCCGACCTGATATACTAGGGAAACGTTCAGAAGACAATAGTATTCAATACAAATTATAAGCTTACATCAAAGTTACAGATTCTTACAGCTTGGAAGCACGGAATGACATGGTGAAGGAGCGTCTCTTCGATCGCGCCTGCTCCACGTGCTTGGCGGGTTCCATCGGGTCTTTTTCCATGACCGGTACTAACGCCAGGGTTTGGTGCTCGACACTTCCCCCGCTTGTCCTCTGTGTTGCAGTGGTCAGAGATGCGATCACTGCTAGCACCGAGGAGCCACCCTACTCTGTCGACCCCATTTGTCTCCTCTTCTTTCGAGGGACGAGTCAGAAGATGTCTGCATCCTCTGTTCCGTCGTCTGAAAGGGGGAAGATGGCCAGGCAACAATTGTTGGCAGCCGGCCGCTTGCCAGTAGCTCTAGCCGATGCATCCTCCACAACCTCGAGTGCCGCCCAGTGGACGTCTTCGGTCCTAGCACTGGTCTGGGTGGCTGGGCCGGCAACTTGCGGCCAATCCACACCAGGGGGCGGAGACACGAACACTGCTGCCCGGTCATGACCATTACTCTGGGAAACATAAAGGAGACAACAGTTAATTTCTTGTTACAACATGATTCTACAGGTACAAGGAAGCATCATTTACCTTTGGGGGAGGTCGGGCCAGCTTGAAGGCATGCTCGATGTCGTTTAACCTGACATAATTGGGATCGGCTAGGTTGAATAGCTCCCCAATCCTGGCCTTGACTTCTATCTTATCGAGCGCCTCTTTCCTAGTCCTCATTGTTTCTGCGCTCCCCTGGTACTCGAAGCCAGGATGTACCCTCTTCTGGCAGGGCTGGATCCTTCGGCTGATGAAGTTTCCGACCACACTTGGACCATCCAGCTTTCCCCCACGGGATCATCTCGAGTAGTTCTGCGATCTGCTCCAAGTGCTCGGGCTTCTCCGACCAGCTGTTCTTCTTCTCCAGAATCAACCCCACGTCGCACAGGGTGATTGTGTTCGGCTCTTCGCGGATGTAGAACCACTTCTTGTACCATTCATCCAGCGAGGTGTTCTAGGGGCAGTGCAAGTACTGGGCCTTCATACCGTCACGCAGATTGAGGTAGACACCTCCGGCTATCTTCGAGCCGCCGCTCCCTTTCTTCCACAGACAGAACAGGTGGCGAAAGAGGTCAAAATGGGGCTGGAAGCCACCATAGGCCTCGCAAAGATGGATGAAGGTGGAGACAAGACGAATTGAGTTGGGATGCAGATTGCAAATCCCAATCTCATAATATAAGCAGAGACCATGAAGGAAAGGGTGCACTGGAACCCCAAAACCCCGTTTGAAGAAATCCTCGAAAACCACAATCTCACCTGGTTGTGGATCGAGGAAGCTTTCTCCTTCCAGCGCACGCCATCCCATGAGTGCCTTGTTGTGGAGCACTCCCATGGCGACGAGGTCTTCGATGGTCTGCTCATTGCTCCTTGACTTCCACCACTCCTTCGCCATGACTCCGCCTTTCTTCTGGGCATCTCTCTTCACCATTAATCTGTCCTTACTAAGGGGGTGGATGCGGTGGCGGGGGGATTGGTGATGATTTTCGGAGGAATAGGGTTCGGCAAGAGGAAGAAGAAGGTTGCGGTGGCGAATGACAATGGGGATCGGTAAAAAGTAACTTACCAGTTCTATATTATAAATAACCAAGAGCTCCATCATTTTGTCCACCTAAGATTCTTGGAAGATGTGCGCACACGGCGCAGATGGTTGTTTTCACAACCTCGAGATCTATGCCAATAAACGCGCCCCTTCGTTACCAGTGTACGCGCCTCTTCATTGATAGTGTGAGAGGGCCCACACTGACGCACCTCCAAACAGGTGCCAAGCGACTATTTGACAGAAAGAGCAATAAGGCAGAGTGATGTGTTATATTCATCTGCTTTTTTGACCAGACGTGGCAGTTTGGACTTGACAGAGTAAGGAGATAAATAAATACACCAAATAATAATACAAGCGGCGTTCTTTTTCCTTTCGCTGCATGTCTTGTGCCCAAGGATGGACCAGACCACTGCCGTGCTCGGGGATTGCCCAGACCACTGCCGTGCTCGGGAACCGCCCAGACCACTGCCATGCTCGGGGACTGCTCCGACCGCTGCCGTGTTCAAGGATTGCTCCGGCTATTAATGTGCTCGGGGACTGTCCCGACCACTGCTCAGAGATTGCTTTCCTCAACTACATGTGATTTGTACTCACATATAGTTGAGAGACATTTATTTAGACCTTGCTACAAGGCTCATACTTCGCCTTCCAGCAAGCTCGGGGACTACATCGGTACGATGCACCTGCCGGTGCATCTCGTATCGCCTGCACGATGATTGGATTCTTAACTTCAATGGAAATTCTTCTTTTTAGACCCTGGCACTACGTGCCTACGTCACCTACTACCAGGCCCGGGGACTAAGTGGGCACACTTCACCTTGCGGTGAATGTGTTTATTTAATCGACCCTTATGCTTTGACTGATTATAAGGATTACTATCGTGTTCAGGGACTGTCCCGACCACTGCTCGGAGATTGCTTTCCTCGACTACATGTGATTTGTACTCACATACAGTTAAGAGACATTTATTTAGACCTTGCTACAAGGCTCATACTTCGCCTTCCAGCAAGCTCGGGGACTACATCGGTACGATGCACCTGCCGGTGCATCTCGTATCGCCTGTACGACGATTGGGTTCTCAACTTAACTGGGAATTCTTTTTAGACCCTGGCATCACGTGCCTATGTCACCTACTACCAGGCTCGGGGACTAAGTGGGCACACTTCACCTTGCGGTGAATGTGTTTGTTTTTCGACCCCTACGCCTCTAATGATCAAGGACGCTATGCTTCAAGACGCACTTACATTTCTTTTCAGAAATACAAGTGGGCACACTTCCCAGGACGGAAATCTTTTTCTTTTTTCTTAAGAGCACCATACATTCTTTGGACAACCTACTTCTCCGACGACAACGGTGGTCAGAGATGTCAAGGACTCAAGCCTTAATTGTCGGAGAAGGTTAAAATGGCGTGTCGCAGCATAATACATGGTGCTCGGGGACTAGCTGTGGGGGTATTAACCCCTATACCCTTACGGCTAAGCTTGGGCCGGCCCGGATCGGTGGGTCCAGTCCACCAAAAGACGACGCGTGGCCCAACCAACCTATTCAGAGTTCCGCGCAAGGAGTCAAGGTAGATTTGGCGAACAGGTAAGATCCTAGTCGGTTAGAATAGGAATCCTTATCCGGTCACATATGGCAATTGTAACTGGCTAGGATTAGTTTCTTGATCTATAACCCTGCCCCCCAGACTATATAAGGTGGGCAGGGGACCCCTCTAAAAAACATCTCTCATTGACATACAGCAATACAAATCAGACGCAGGACATAGGTATTACGCCTTCTTGGCGGCCGAACCTGGATAAAACCTCGTGTCTATCTTGCGTCACCGTCTTGTTTGTAGCTTGTGCATCTGTCTGCCGACAATCTACTACCTTGGGCATACCCCTAGGTAGAGTGCCGACCATATTTCGTCGACACCAACTGTAACACCTCGGGTGTTTTAAATACTAAAATATGTCATATCATCATATGCATTGCACATCATTTTAGTGTTAGTGAAAATTTTGATATGCATTCACTAAAACAAGTTTATTTTTATGTTATATGTGTTGACTTGTATGGAATGAATCAATTTCCCAATGTTTGTGTTGAATTGGATTTCCGAAAACCCTAATTTCCAGTATTTAATTTTACCCTGGAAAACCTAATTCAAAATCTAAGCACATTTTGGGTTGAGCTTAAAAGTAAAAGTGTAGAGCTTGTCAAGGTGTACAAAGTTGGTTTTTAGAGTTTTCAAAGTTGTTATATAAAATTTGAAGTAATTTGAAAAGGGTTAAATTCTTAAAGTGCCCCCTTTTGATTTTAAACTTGCATTTCAAAATATAGACTGAATTAGAGTATGGTTATTAAAGCAAAGATGTAGAACATTAAATTTGGAACAACTTTTATTTTTGGAGATTTTTGAGTTGCCATACAAATTTGGGAGTAATTTGTGATTTAAATCAAGTGGCAATTCGGTAATTACCTAGAACAGTACCCGCGGGCGACACCTCACCGTCGGTGATCTTCCATCGCATTCCAGTCACGCTCGTGGCTGCCTTCGGCTTCGCGCTGGCGTGAAGAAGCTATTGCACGTCGTCTCCATGTCCTTGGCCATGCTATAAAGCCTACGTCGTCGCCGTTCTTCTCCCTTTCTTCTCCTCTGCTTTTCCCGTCAAGCCGTCGTTGCTCCGTTGAGCTCGTGCCATCGCCGTAGCACCTTCCCAGTCGCAGCAAAGCTGGTCACAACTCCACCTGCTCCTTGTGAACCTAGCTGACCAATCCTTGAGGCCTAACTCCACCGGGAAACACTGAGCGTTGCCTTTCTTCCTTGCGGCCGGCAGCATCGCCGTCGAGTGCGCGTCACCGTGGCCAGCACTTTACGGTGCGTCTTTGCTCTTGCTCAGCGTAGTTCTAGCTTTGCCATGTTGTCGTGATGCTTTGTGCCTTGTTGATTGATCCTTTCGTCCACCGCAGCCACCGGAACACCGTCGTCGACGCAGCTTGCTCCGCCGTGTTTGCTCTGATCGCTGACCCGTTTCTCTGTTGCTCCTCCGGTTCAGCCATCAGCTCGAGCAAGTTTGGGGTGAGCCACTGTCTTCCCAAGCTTTTTTATTTAACCATTAACGGCTTCACTTCGCCAGCATAGCGCAGCCGCACCGCCGTGTCCACCATAGCCGGTGTCGAGCTCGGTTTGAGCCATGATTGGTGCAATTAGTGCCACCAATGGGTGCGCCTTGTCGTAGGGATCACGCCGGTGCCTTGGCTGTCACCGGAGACCTCGCCGTCGGCGAGAAATCGCCGGTCAGCAAGCCTCACCGCCGTAGTCAGCGCGGGAACACTGTGCCGACATGTGGGGTCACTCTGTCAGTGACAGTTAGTTTGAAAATGAATTTTCTATTTTCAGAATTGTTTAAATAGTTTTGTGTTTTGTTATTTTTGTGTAGAATTAAATAGAGCTCCAAAAATTATGAAATTTTTTGTGTGAGCTCTCTGAGATGTAAACTATTTAGGAAAAATATTAAATGTTATTTTTCAGTACATTTTGAATGTGATAAAAATTGCTCAAATTAATTAATAAATGGATTTCCATGATTTTTATAGGCTTAAATAATTATCAAAAAATTATGAAAATTGTTTTGACACTTAGTTATCATATGATGAGTCTTCATAAAAATTTTGAGCTCATTTGGAGAAAGTTGATTTATTTCATAATTATTAATTAGTTTTAATTAATAAAAACAAATAGTAAACCCTCATGACTTAGGTTTTGTTTGAATTTTGGATTGAGTGATGACCTTGGGTCATTAGTACAAAATAATTCTTGGTACTTAAAGTAAGTGTTTGAGTTTATGAAAAGGTTTAGTTAGTTGTTGGTTTGCAACTATACCGCGAAGGAAAGTTGTATTCAAGTTATTAATTTTTGCATCCATTGTCAAGCATCATATTTTATATCTCGCATCACATTAAACATGGCATTGTTACTATGTGTAGTGAACGAAAGTGAGAACGTGGTAGTCAACCAAGTTCTTGAGGAAGTTAATCCACCTGTTGAGGTCAGGTTTGATATCTGTGGAACATCCCCGGAACCTGACTTTTCCGACAATCAAGGCAAGCCCCGGATGCATTTAAACCTACCTTATGTTTTACAAATTTATATCGCTTTTGCTTTTTAGTACTGCATTAAGTGATTAGGAGTTGAGTGAAAACCTAATTGGTGCATTATCAACCTTGCTTTTCTATATCAACCTTGTTATCCATTTCAATCTGAGAATGCCTAATTATGCTTAGTCATGCTTAGAACGATAAAAGTCGGGTGATTACCGGTCACCTGCAAGATATAAATGGATTTTTGGATACGACTGGTTATTTATGTTATCATGAGATATGAGCATGTGGAGTAATAAATCTAGACCGGGCGGACTTGGTGTATGAGAGCCACAAGACATGGAGGTCTTGTGAGCGGGTTCTTTCTGCCTGTGTCGATTAAGAACCGTCCGTTGTTGAATTGTATGAGGTGAGACTTTGTAGTACTAGCCACATACTCCGGTAAGCCTTAACTCGGCTATTCTATTACGAGAATGGCTACTCATGCACTGGGAGTGGAGAGATGGCGAGAGTAGCATGTACCCACGTGGCAATGGGCTAGATTGGTGGAGTACTGTATTCTCGGGTGGCGCGGACCCGTTCTTATTTTAGAGGATCTAAGGGTAGATTGGTATATGTAGGTTAGGGACCTACATATGTCGTGTGGTTGGGAATCCCTGGCTAGGTTTTAATCGGTTTGAATCATCGTTGCTCCTCGGTTATAGAGACTCAACTCATTGTTCATCATCATAGTTAATAAATAAAACTTGAGAAAGATTTGAGAAAGGGTTTGATATGAAGTTCATGATCTCAATACGGATCATGGCAGATTCATATATAATTTTGATAAGGATCAAATGTTAAAAGAAAGAATATTTTTAAAGAGCTTTACGCAAAAGAACCTTGTTTATTGCTAAAGACTTACCTTTAATCTCTGAGCCTGCATTCCCGAGTCTTATCAGTTTTTATTTCGGTTAAGTCTTGTTGAGTACTTTTGTACTCAGGGTTCGTTAAACCCTTGTTGCAGGTGAGCCTCATGCACAGGTCTGTCTTGGACCGTGCTGCATGACTATTGTTCAAATCAATGAGGATAAGTAAATGTGTGGCCCTTGGGCAGGGCACTTTCTTTGTGTGTTATGTTTATGTTACTAATGCCACTCCACTACTATGGTTCGTAATAATAATCGTACTTAGTTTGTAAGGTTTAAAACAATTATTTTGTAAACTAAGTTACTGTAAGACTTCCACTATTTCACTCTGATGTATATTAATGAATAAACTGTTATAATACTGCAATGACTCTGTAATGGGATCCTGCTTAGAAAATCATGGATGATTCGGGGTTCCTCGAGGACACCCGACAGTCTTCTTAAGTTACCGGGAACATATGCATAGTCGTCAGAGGTCATTGGACCGTGACAGGTGCATTTGGGCTCTATAATTTAGGAGGTTCTGCCACACCAACCACTATGGGCCAGAAAGTACAACCCAAGGTCAAACTTTTGGCATCGTGCAGGGAGTGAGCACATCTCAACATGACACATGCCCGCGACATGTCACCCTAGGGAACTCACATCACCAACAGCGATGGACGCGTGGTCACTATGCTGCCTACTCCCTGTACGGCCGCTGACTAGCACGCTGGTTCGTCGCGTCGTTCGCTGAGACGGAATGGGACGTCACGACCCGCTGACAACATCGGGGCGTGGCATCAGCGGTGAACAGGCGCCCGGCGTGGAGCCATCCCTGTCACCATCTGCAGTGTCGGCGGGACCCGCATAAAGGAGAAGGAAGGCCCGGCGGTCCTAAAAGCCTTCCTATCCTTGGCTCTTCTTCCTCTTTCTCTCTGTGTAACCTGCTCTTTCCTTTCGTCTATAAAAGGGGAAGCATGATGCCCCAGGAGAGGAGACGGCGGTTCACCACTCTATATGGCTGTACACAACAAAACACACACCCTAACACGCCTTAGGAGCACACGCACATCAGATATTTGGGACCTGGTCCTCTCTCGCTCGTTTGTAACCCCTACTACAAACTTTCAGTGCTAGTAACGCGAGCAGCAGCGACGAACTGGATGTAGGGACTTTCTGCCTGAACCAGTATAAACCTCGTATCATCTAAGCACATCATCCAAGCCAGACGCGCAATACTAGAAATTTACTAGTTGATAACTCGAAACACCGACGAGTATATTCATATTAAAGAGAAACAAACTAATTATTGTCGTGCAAAGAATTACTCCCTTTATTTTAAATTACAAGTCGATTTGATTTTTTTACATCAAATTTGCTATGTATCTAAACATAACGAGATATATAGTAAATTTAGTGTACCAGAAAAATCAAAGCGACTTATAATTTGGATGGAGTGAGTAAATGCCCCAAGAACAAAGCCAAGGGGGACATGGGCACAAAATCCCCCACAAAAGCAGGGTAGGCACATCATACATGCAGATCACAGGTAGTGCCTGCAGACTAACTTTTTGTTTCAGTTCTCCCTCGCTAGCATTTCGACTGATTATTCATCGTAGCGAGGATGCTAGCATGCATATATGGCCAATATTTACATAGCTGTTTCATCCCTTAATTGGGTAACGTGTGGATATTAAAAAGTTCTGATTGATACTTGTATTAACCTTAGGGTTCGTTTGGTTGGGTTTTTGGCTTTGGCTTTTGGCTCCAAAAGCCAAAAGCCCAACTAAAGGGGCTGCTTTTGAAGGCTGTTTTTTCAGAAGCAGCTGCTTTTCCGTAGTACATTTTTGAAAGCTGGTTTGACCCTGTTTTTGGCTTTTGGCTTTCTGCTTTTCGAAATTGGTAGAATAAAAAGCTCTTCCATAGTTGTTTCAAGAGAGATAAAGATAGAAGGTATATTTTATACTTGTTTAATCAAACAGCTTTCAGCTTTTCTACAGCTCACAGCCCACAACAGCTTTCCCACAGCTCACAGCCCACAGCAGCTTTTTC